>NC_044553.1:130585250-130676878 GCF_007565055.1 Rhinopithecus roxellana | reverse complement strand
CAGAAAACTGTGCTAACAAACTGATCACTGAAGAGAACGTGTAACTCTGTGAGTTGCATTCACACATGGCAATGCAGTTTCTCAGAAGCTTCTCTTTAGTTATTATGTAGGGATAGTTCCTTTATACACCATGGGCCCCAATAGGCTCCCAAATATCACTTTGCAGATTCCACGAAAAGAGTGTTTAGCAAACTGCTTCTTGAGGCAGAGGTTGTAACTCTGGGAGATGAACTCACAGATCAGGAAAGAAGTTTCTCAGAAGCTTCTTTCACGTTTTGAACGGATGAAATTTCCTTTAATCAGCATAGGCCATCAATGTGATCCAAAGAAGCCCTTCTCCGATTTCCCCAAAGACAGTGTTAATGACTGTCACGAAAACATAATTGTAACTCTGTGGATGAATTCACACATCACCAAGAAGTTTCTAAGAAAGCTTCTTTCTAGTTTTCATCTGTGGATATTTCCTTTGTCACTGTATGTTTCATTGCGCTATGAAGTATCTATTGCAGATTTCCAGAAAACTGTGCTAACAAACTGATCACTGAAGAGAACGTGTAACTCTGTTGAGTTGCCATTCACACTTGGCAATGCAGTTTCTCAGAAAGCTTCTCTTTAGTTATGATGTGAGGAGATTTCCTTTAAGCAACCATGAGGCCCCAATAGGCTTCACCAAATATCACTTTGCAGATTCACGAAAAGAGGGTTAGCAACTAACTGCTTCTTGAGGCCAGAGGTTGGTAAACCTCTGTGAAGATGTAACGCACAGATCAGAAAGAAGTTTCTTCAGAAATCTTCTTTCACGTTTTGAACGGATGGAAATTTCCTTTATCAGCGTAGGCCTCAATGTGATCCCAAGAAGCCCTTCTCAGTTTCCCCAAAAAGTGTTAATGGACTGCTCCACGAAACATAAGTGTAACTCTGTGAGATGAATTCACACATCACCAAGAAGTTTCTAAGAAAGCTTCTTTCTAGTTTTCATCTGTGGATATTTCCTTTGTCACTGTAATGTTCATTGCGCTATGAAGTATCTAATTGCAGATTTCCAGAAAACTGTGCTAACAAACTGATCACTGAAGAGAAACGTGTAACTCTGTGAGTTGCATTCACACTTGGCAATGCAGTTTCTCAGAAAGCTTCTCTTTAGTTATTATGTGAGGATATTTCCTTTATCACCATGGGCCCCAATAGGCTCCCAAATATCACTTTGCCAGATTTCCACGAAAAGAGTGTTAGCAAACTGCTTCTTGAGGCAGAGGTTTGTAACTCTGTGAGATGAACTCACAGATCAGAAAGAAGTTTCTCAGAAAGCTTCTTTCACGTTTTGAACGGATGAAATTTCCTTTATCAGCGTAGGCCTCAATGTGATCCAAAGAAGCCCTTCTCAGATTCCTCAAAGACAGTGTTAATGGACTGCTCCACGAAACATAAGTGTAACTCTGTGAGATGAATTCACACATCACCAAGAAGTTTCTAAGAAAGCTTCTTTCTAGTTTTCATCTGTGGATATTTCCTTTGTCACTGTAATGTTCATTGCGCTATGAAGTATCTAATTGCAGATTTCCAGAAAACTGTGCTAACAAACTGATCACTGAAGAGAAACGTGTAACTCTGTGAGTTGCATTCACACTTGGCAATGCAGTTTCTCAGAAAGCTTCTCTTTAGTTATTATGTGAGGATATTTCCTTTATCACCATGGGCCCCAATAGGCTCCCAAATATCACTTTGCAGATTCCACGAAAAGAGTGTTAGCAAACTGCTTCTTGAGGCAGAGGTTGTAACTCTGTGAGATGAACTCACAGATCAGAAAGAAGTTTCTCAGAAAGCTTCTTTCACGTTTTGAACGGATGAAATTTCCTTTATCAGCGTAGGCCTCAATGTGATCCAAAGAAGCCCTTCTCAGATTCCTCAAAGACAGTGTTAATGGACTGCTCCACGAAACATAAGTGTAACTCTGTGAGATGAATTCACACATCACCAAGAAGTTTCTAAGAAAGCTTCTTTCTAGTTTTCATCTGTGGATATTTCCTTTGTCACTGTAATGTTCATTGCGCTATGAAGTATCTAATTGCAGATTTCCAGAAAACTGTGCTAACAAACTGATCACTGAAGAGAAACGTGTAACTCTGTGAGTTGCATTCACACATGGCAATGCAGTTTCTCAGAAAGCTTCTCTTTAGTTATTATGTGAGGATATTTCCTTTATCACCATGGGCCCCAATAGGCTCCCAAATATCACTTTGCAGATTCCACGAAAAGAGTGTTAGCAAACTGCTTCTTGAGGCAGAGGTTGTAACTCTGTGAGATGAACTCACAGATCAGAAAGAAGTTTCTCAGAAAGCTTCTTTCACGTTTTGAACGGATGAAATTTCCTTTATCAGCGTAGGCCTCAATGTGATCCAAAGAAGCCCTTCTCAGATTCCTCAAAGACAGTGTTAATGGACTGCTCCACGAAACATAAGTGTAACTCTGTGAGATGAATTCACACATCACCAAGAAGTTTCTAAGAAAGCTTCTTTCTAGTTTTCATCTGTGGATATTTCCTTTGTCACTGTAATGTTCATTGCGCTATGAAGTATCTAATTGCAGATTTCCAGAAAACTGTGCTAACAAACTGATCACTGAAGAGAAACGTGTAACTCTGTGAGTTGCATTCACACATGGCAATGCAGTTTCTCAGAAAGCTTCTCTTTAGTTATTATGTGAGGATATTTCCTTTATCACCATGGGCCCCAATAGGCTCCCAAATATCACTTTGCAGATTCCACGAAAAGAGTGTTAGCAAACTGCTTCTTGAGGCAGAGGTTGTAACTCTGTGAGATGAACTCACAGATCAGAAAGAAGTTTCTCAGAAAGCTTCTTTCACGTTTTGAACGGATGAAATTTCCTTTATCAGCGTAGGCCTCAATGTGATCCAAAGAAGCCCTTCTCAGATTCCTCAAAGACAGTGTTAATGGACTGCTCCACGAAACATAAGTGTAACTCTGTGAGATGAATTCACACATCACCAAGAAGTTTCTAAGAAAGCTTCTTTCTAGTTTTCATCTGTGGATATTTCCTTTGTCACTGTAATGTTCATTGCGCTATGAAGTATCTAATTGCAGATTTCCAGAAAACTGTGCTAACAAACTGATCACTGAAGAGAAACGTGTAACTCTGTGAGTTGCATTCACACATGGCAATGCAGTTTCTCAGAAAGCTTCTCTTTAGTTATTATGTGAGGATATTTCCTTTATCACCATGGGCCCCAATAGGCTCCCAAATATCACTTTGCAGATTCCACGAAAAGAGTGTTAGCAAACTGCTTCTTGAGGCAGAGGTTGTAACTCTGTGAGATGAACTCACAGATCAGAAAGAAGTTTCTCAGAAAGCTTCTTTCACGTTTTGAACGGATGAAATTTCCTTTATCAGCGTAGGCCTCAATGTGATCCAAAGAAGCCCTTCTCAGATTCCTCAAAGACAGTGTTAATGGACTGCTCCACGAAACATAAGTGTAACTCTGTGAGATGAATTCACACATCACCAAGAAGTTTCTAAGAAAGCTTCTTTCTAGTTTTCATCTGTGGATATTTCCTTTGTCACTGTAATGTTCATTGCGCTATGAAGTATCTAATTGCAGATTTCCAGAAAACTGTGCTAACAAACTGATCACTGAAGAGAAACGTGTAACTCTGTGAGTTGCATTCACACATGGCAATGCAGTTTCTCAGAAAGCTTCTCTTTAGTTATTATGTGAGGATATTTCCTTTATCACCATGGGCCCCAATAGGCTCCCAAATATCACTTTGCAGATTCCACGAAAAGAGTGTTAGCAAACTGCTTCTTGAGGCAGAGGTTGTAACTCTGTGAGATGAACTCACAGATCAGAAAGAAGTTTCTCAGAAAGCTTCTTTCACGTTTTGAACGGATGAAATTTCCTTTATCAGCGTAGGCCTCAATGTGATCCAAAGAAGCCCTTCTCAGATTCCTCAAAGACAGTGTTAATGGACTGCTCCACGAAACATAAGTGTAACTCTGTGAGATGAATTCACACATCACCAAGAAGTTTCTAAGAAAGCTTCTTTCTAGTTTTCATCTGTGGATATTTCCTTTGTCACTGTAATGTTCATTGCGCTATGAAGTATCTAATTGCAGATTTCCAGAAAACTGTGCTAACAAACTGATCACTGAAGAGAAACGTGTAACTCTGTGAGTTGCATTCACACATGGCAATGCAGTTTCTCAGAAAGCTTCTCTTTAGTTATTATGTGAGGATATTTCCTTTATCACCATGGGCCCCAATAGGCTCCCAAATATCACTTTGCAGATTCCACGAAAAGAGTGTTAGCAAACTGCTTCTTGAGGCAGAGGTTGTAACTCTGTGAGATGAACTCACAGATCAGAAAGAAGTTTCTCAGAAAGCTTCTTTCACGTTTTGAACGGATGAAATTTCCTTTATCAGCGTAGGCCTCAATGTGATCCAAAGAAGCCCTTCTCAGATTCCTCAAAGACAGTGTTAATGGACTGCTCCACGAAACATAAGTGTAACTCTGTGAGATGAATTCACACATCACCAAGAAGTTTCTAAGAAAGCTTCTTTCTAGTTTTCATCTGTGGATATTTCCTTTGTCACTGTAATGTTCATTGCGCTATGAAGTATCTAATTGCAGATTTCCAGAAAACTGTGCTAACAAACTGATCACTGAAGAGAAACGTGTAACTCTGTGAGTTGCATTCACACTTGGCAATGCAGTTTCTCAGAAAGCTTCTCTTTAGTTATTATGTGAGGATATTTCCTTTATCACCATGGGCCCCAATAGGCTCCCAAATATCACTTTGCAGATTCCACGAAAAGAGTGTTAGCAAACTGCTTCTTGAGGCAGAGGTTGTAACTCTGTGAGATGAACTCACAGATCAGAAAGAAGTTTCTCAGAAAGCTTCTTTCACGTTTTGAACGGATGAAATTTCCTTTATCAGCGTAGGCCTCAATGTGATCCAAAGAAGCCCTTCTCAGATTCCTCAAAGACAGTGTTAATGGACTGCTCCACGAAACATAAGTGTAACTCTGTGAGATGAATTCACACATCACCAAGAAGTTTCTAAGAAAGCTTCTTTCTAGTTTTCATCTGTGGATATTTCCTTTGTCACTGTAATGTTCATTGCGCTATGAAGTATCTAATTGCAGATTTCCAGAAAACTGTGCTAACAAACTGATCACTGAAGAGAAACGTGTAACTCTGTGAGTTGCATTCACACATGGCAATGCAGTTTCTCAGAAAGCTTCTCTTTAGTTATTATGTGAGGATATTTCCTTTATCACCATGGGCCCCAATAGGCTCCCAAATATCACTTTGCAGATTCCACGAAAAGAGTGTTAGCAAACTGCTTCTTGAGGCAGAGGTTGTAACTCTGTGAGATGAACTCACAGATCAGAAAGAAGTTTCTCAGAAAGCTTCTTTCACGTTTTGAACGGATGAAATTTCCTTTATCAGCGTAGGCCTCAATGTGATCCAAAGAAGCCCTTCTCAGATTCCTCAAAGACAGTGTTAATGGACTGCTCCACGAAACATAAGTGTAACTCTGTGAGATGAATTCACACATCACCAAGAAGTTTCTAAGAAAGCTTCTTTCTAGTTTTCATCTGTGGATATTTCCTTTGTCACTGTAATGTTCATTGCGCTATGAAGTATCTAATTGCAGATTTCCAGAAAACTGTGCTAACAAACTGATCACTGAAGAGAAACGTGTAACTCTGTGAGTTGCATTCACACATTGGCAATGCAGTTTCTCAGAAAGCTTCTCTTTAGTTATTATGTGAGGATATTTCCTTTATCACCATGGGCCCCAATAGGCTCCCAAATATCACTTTGCAGATTCCACGAAAAGAGTGTTAGCAAACTGCTTCTTGAGGCAGAGGTTGTAACTCTGTGAGATGAACTCACAGATCAGAAAGAAGTTTCTCAGAAAGCTTCTTTCACGTTTTGAACGGATGAAATTTCCTTTATCAGCGTAGGCCTCAATGTGATCCAAAGAAGCCCTTCTCAGATTCCTCAAAGACAGTGTTAATGGACTGCTCCACGAAACATAAGTGTAACTCTGTGAGATGAATTCACACATCACCAAGAAGTTTCTAAGAAAGCTTCTTTCTAGTTTTCATCTGTGGATATTTCCTTTGTCACTGTAATGTTCATTGCGCTATGAAGTATCTAATTGCAGATTTCCAGAAAACTGTGCTAACAAACTGATCACTGAAGAGAAACGTGTAACTCTGTGAGTTGCATTCACACATGGCAATGCAGTTTCTCAGAAAGCTTCTCTTTAGTTATTATGTGAGGATATTTCCTTTATCACCATGGGCCCCAATAGGCTCCCAAATATCACTTTGCAGATTCCACGAAAAGAGTGTTAGCAAACTGCTTCTTGAGGCAGAGGTTGTAACTCTGTGAGATGAACTCACAGATCAGAAAGAAGTTTCTCAGAAAGCTTCTTTCACGTTTTGAACGGATGAAATTTCCTTTATCAGCGTAGGCCTCAATGTGATCCAAAGAAGCCCTTCTCAGATTCCCAAAGACAGTGTTAATGGACTGCTCCACGAAACATAAGTGTAACTCTGTGAGATGAATTCACACATCACCAAGAAGTTTCTAAGAAAGCTTCTTTCTAGTTTTCATCTGTGGATATTTCCTTTGTCACTGTAATGTTCATTGCGCTATGAAGTATCTAATTGCAGATTTCCAGAAAACTGTGCTAACAAACTGATCACTGAAGAGAAACGTGTAACTCTGTGAGTTGCATTCACACATGGCAATGCAGTTTCTCAGAAAGCTTCTCTTTAGTTATTATGTGAGGATATTTCCTTTATCACCATGGGCCCCAATAGGCTCCCAAATATCACTTTGCAGATTCCACGAAAAAGAGTGTTAGCAAACTGCTTCTTGAGGCAGAGGTTGTAACTCTGTGAGATGAACTCACAGATCAGAAAGAAGTTTCTCAGAAAGCTTCTTTCACGTTTTGAACGGATGAAATTTCCTTTATCAGCGTAGGCCTCAATGTGATCCAAAGAAGCCCTTCTCAGATTCCTCAAAGACAGTGTTAATGGACTGCTCCACGAAACATAAGTGTAACTCTGTGAGATGAATTCACACATCACCAAGAAGTTTCTAAGAAAGCTTCTTTCTAGTTTTCATCTGTGGATATTTCCTTTGTCACTGTAATGTTCATTGCGCTATGAAGTATCTAATTGCAGATTTCCAGAAAACTGTGCTAACAAACTGATCACTGAAGAGAAACGTGTAACTCTGTGAGTTGCATTCACACATGGCAATGCAGTTTCTCAGAAAGCTTCTCTTTAGTTATTATGTGAGGATATTTCCTTTATCACCATGGGCCCCAATAGGCTCCCAAATATCACTTTGCAGATTCCACGAAAAGAGTGTTAGCAAACTGCTTCTTGAGGCAGAGAGTTGTAACTCTGTGAGATGAACTCACAGATCAGAAAGAAGTTTCTCAGAAAGCTTCTTTCACGTTTTGAACGGATGAAATTTCCTTTATCAGCGTAGGCCTCAATGTGATCCAAAGAAGCCCTTCTCAGTTTCCTCAAAGACAGTGTTAATGGACTGCTCCACGAAACATAAGTGTAACTCTGTGAGATGAATTCACACATCACCAAGAAGTTTCTAAGAAAGCTTCTTTCTAGTTTTCATCTGTGGATATTTCCTTTGTCACTGTAATGTTCATTGCGCTATGAAGTATCTAATTGCAGATTTCCAGAAAACTGTGCTAACAAACTGATCACTGAAGAGAAACGTGTAACTCTGTGAGTTGCATTCACACATGGCAATGCAGTTTCTCAGAAAGCTTCTCTTTAGTTATTATGTGAGGATAATTTCCTTTATCACCATGGGCCCCAATAGGCTCCCAAATATCACTTTGCAGATTCCACGAAAAGAGTGTTAGCAAACTGCTTCTTGAGGCAGAGGTTGTAACTCTGTGAGATGAACTCACAGATCAGAAAGAAGTTTCTCAGAAAGCTTCTTTCACGTTTTGAACGGATGAAATTTCCTTTATCAGCGTAGGCCTCAATGTGATCCAAAGAAGCCCTTCTCAGATTCCTCAAAGACAGTGTTAATGGACTGCTCCACGAAACATAAGTGTAACTCTGTGAGATGAATTCACACATCACCAAGAAGTTTCTAAGAAAGCTTCTTTCTAGTTTTCATCTGGGATATTTCCTTTGTCACTGTAATGTTCATTGCGCTATGAAGTATCTAATTGCAGATTTCCAGAAAACTGTGCTAACAAACTGATCACTGAAGAGAAACGTGTAACTCTGTGAGTTGCATTCACACATGGCAATGCAGTTTCTCAGAAAGCTTCTCTTTAGTTATTATGTGAGGATATTCCTTTATCACCATGGGCCCCAATAGGCTCCCAAATATCACTTTGCAGATTTCCACGAAAAGAGTGTTAGCAAACTGCTTCTTGAGGCAGAGGTTGTAACTCTGTGAGATGAACTCACAGATCAGAAAGAAGTTTCTCAGAAAGCTTCTTTCACGTTTGAACGGAGGAAATTTCCTTTATCAGCGTAGGCCTCAATGTGATCCAAAGAAGCCCTTCTCAGTTTCCCCAAAGACAGTGTTAATGGACTGCTCCACGAAACATAAGTGTAACTCTGTGAGATGAATTCACACATCACCAAGAAGTTTCTAAGAAAGCTTCTTTCTAGTTTTCATCTGTGGATATTTCCTTTGTCACTGTAATGTTCATTGCGCTATGAAGTATCTAATTGCAGATTTCCAGAAAACTGTGCTAACAAACTGATCACTGAAGAGAAACGTGTAACTCTGTGAGTTGCATTCACACATGGCAATGCAGTTTCTCAGAAAGCTTCTCTTTAGTTATTATGTGAGGATATTTCCTTTATCACCATGGCCCCAATAGGCTCCCAAATATCACTTTGCAGATTCCACGAAAAGAGTGTTAGCAAACTGCTTCTTGAGGCAGAGGTTGTAACTCTGTGAGATGAACTCACAGATCAGAAAGAAGTTTCTCAGAAAGCTTCTTTCACGTTTTGAACGGATGAAATTTCCTTTATCAGCGTAGGCCTCAATGTGATCCAAAGAAGCCCTTCTCAGTTTCCCCAAAGACAGTGTTAATGGACTGCTCCACGAAACATAAGTGTAACTCTGTGAGATGAATTCACACATCACCAAGAAGTTTCTTAGAAAGCTTCTTTCTAGTTTTCATCTGGATATTTCCTTTGTCACTGTAATGTTCATTGCGCTATGAAGTATCTAATTGCAGATTTCCAGAAAACTGTGCTAACAAACTGATCACTGAAGAGAAACGTGTAACTCTGTGAGTTGCATTCACACATGGCAATGCAGTTTCTCAGAAAGCTTCTCTTTAGTTATTATGTGAGGATATTTCCTTTATCACCATGAGCCCCAATAGGCTCCCAAATATCACTTTGCAGATTCCATGAAAAGAGTGTTAGCAAACTGCTTCTTGAGGCAGAGATTGTAACTCTGTGAGACGTAAGCACAGATCAGAAAGAAGTTTCTCAGAATGCTTCTTTCACGTTTTGAACGGATGAAATTTCCTTTATCAGCGTAGGCCTCAATGTGATCCAAAGAAGCCCTTCTCAGTTTCCCCAAAGACAGTGTTAATGGACTGCTCCACGAAACATAAGTGTAACTCTGTGAGATGAATTTACACATCACCAAGAAGTTTCTTAGAAAGCTTCTTTCCAGTTTTCATCTGGATATTTCCTTTGTCACTGTAATGTTCATTGCGCTATGAAGTATCTAATTGCAGATTTCCAGAAAACTGTGCTAACAAACTGATCACTGAAGAGAAACGTGTAACTCTGTGAGTTGCATTCACACATGGCAATTCAGTTTCTCAGAAAGCTTCTCTTTAGTTATTATGTGAGGATAATTCCTTTATCACCATGGGCCCCAATAGGCTCCCAAATATCACTTGCAGATTCCACGAAAAGAGTGTTAGCAAACTGCTTCTTGAGGCAGAGGTTGTAACTCTGTGAGATGAACTCACAGATCAGAAAGAAGTTTCTCAGAAAGCTTCTTTCACGTTTTGAACGGATGAAATTTCCTTTTCAGCGTAGGCCTCAATGTGATCCAAAGAAGCCCTTCTCAGTTTCCCCAAAGACAGTGTTAATGGACTGCTCCACGAAACATAAGTGTAACTCTGTGAGATGAATTCACACATCACCAAGAAGTTTCTAAGAAAGCTTCTTTCTAGTTTTCAACTGGATATTTCCTTTGTCACTGTAATGTTCATTGCGCTATGAAGTATCTAATTGCAGATTTCCAGAAAACTGTGCTAACAAACTGATCACTGAAGAGAAACGTGTAACTCTGTGAGTTGCATTCACACATGGCAATTCAGTTTCTCAGAAAGCTTCTCTTTAGTTATTATGTGAGGATAATTCCTTTATCACCATGGGCCCCAATATGCTCCCAAATATCACTTTGCAGTTTCCACGAAAAGAGTGTTAGCAAACTGCTTCTTGAGGCAGAGGTTGTAACTGTGTGAGATGAACTCACAGATCAGAAAGAAGTTTCTCAGAAATCTTCTTTCACGTTTTGAATGGAGGAAATTTCCTTTATCAGCGTAGTCCTCAATGTGATCCAAAGAAGCCCTTCTAAGTTTCCCCAAAGACAGTGTTAATGGACTGTTCCACGAAACATAAGTGTAACTCTGTGAGATGAATTCACACATCACCAAGAAGTTTCTAAGAAAGCTTCTTTCTAGTTTTCATCTGTGGATATTTCCTTTGTCACTGTAATGTTCATTGCGCTATGAAGTATCTAATTGCAGATTTCCAGAAAACTGTGCTAACAAACTGATCACTGAAGAGAAACGTGTAACTCTGTGAGTTGCATTCACACATGGCAATGCAGTTTCTCAGAAGGCTTCTCTTTAATTATTATGTGAGGATAATTCCTTTATCGCCATGGGCCCCAATATGCTCCCAAAAACTTTGCATTTTCCACGAAAAGAGTGTTAGCAAACTGCTTCTTGAGGAAGAGGTTGTAACTCTGTGAGATGAACTCACAGATCAGAAAGAAGTTTCTCAGAAAGCTTCTTTCACGTTTTGAACGGATGAAATTTCCTTTATCAGCGTAGGCCTCAATGTGATCCAAAGAAGCCCTTCTCAGTTTCCCCAAAGACAGTGTTAATGGACTGCTCCACGAAACATAAGTGTAACTCTGTGAGATGAATTCACACATCACCAAGAAGTTTCTTAGAAAACTTCTTTCCAGTTTTCATCTGGATATTTCCTTTGTCACTGTAATGTTCATTGCGCTATGAAGTATCTAATTGCAGATTTCCAGAAAACTGTGCTAACAAACTGATCACTGAAGAGAAACGTGTAACTCTGTGAGTTGCATTCACACATGGCAATTCAGTTTCTCAGAAAGCTTCTCTTTAGTTATAATGTGAGGATAATTCCTTTATCACCATGGGCCCCCATAGGCTCCCAAATATCACTTTGCAGTTTCCACGAAAAGAGTGTTAGCAAACTGCTTCTTGAGGCAGAGGTTGTAACTCTGTGAGATGAACTCACAGATCAGAAAGAAGTTTCTCAGAAAGCTTTTTTCACGTTTTGAACGGAGGAATTTCCTTTATCAGCGTAGGCCTCAATGTGATCCAAAGAAGCCCTTCTCAGTTTCCCCAAAGACAGTGTTAATGGACTGCTCCACGAAACATAAGTGTAACTCAGTGAGATGAATTCACACATCACCAAGAAGTTTCTAAGAAAGCTTCTTTCTAGTTTTCATCTGTGGATATTTCCTTTGTCACTGTAATGTTCATTGTGCTATGAAGTATCTAATTGCAGATCTCCAGAAAACTGTGCTAACAAACTGATCACTGAAGAGAAACGTGTAACTCTGTGAGTTGCATTCACACATGGCAATGCAGTTTCTCAGAAAGCTTCTCTTTAGTTATTATGTGAGGATAATTCCTTTATCACCATGGACCCCAATATGCTCCCAAATATCACTTTGCAGATTCCACGAAAAGAGTGTTAGCAAACTGCTTCTTGAGGCAGAGGTTGTAACTCTGTGAGATGAACTCACAGATCAGAAAGAAGTTTCTCAGAAAGCTTCTTTCACGTTTTGAACGGAGGAAATTTCCTTTATCAGCGTAGGCCTCAATGTGATCCAAAGAAGCCCTTCTCAGTTTCCCCAAAGACAGTGTTAATGGACTGCTCCACGAAACATAAGTGTAACTCTGTGAGATGAATTCACACATCACCAAGAAGTTTCTAAGAAAGCTTCTTTCTAGTTTTCATCTGGATATTTCCTTTGTCACTGTAATGTTCATTGCGCTATGAAGTATCTAATTGCAGATTTCCAGAAAACTGTGCTACAAACTGATCACTGAAGAGAAACGTGTACCTCTGTGAGTTGCATTCACACATGGCAATTCAGTTTCTCAGAAAGCTTCTCTTTAGTTATTATGTGAGGATAATTCCTTTATCACCATGGGCCCCAATAGGCTCCCAAATATCACTTTGCAGTTTCCACGAAAAGAGTGTTAGCAAACTGCTTCTTGAGGCAGAGATTGTAACTCTGTGAGATGAACTCACAGATCAGAAAGAAGTTTCTCAGAAAGCTTCTTTCACGTTTTGAACGGAGGAAATTTCCTTTATCAGCGTAGGCCTCAATGTGATCCAAAGAAGCCCTTCTCAGTTTCCCCAAAGACAGTGTTAATGGACTGCTCCACGAAACATAAGTGTAACTCTGTGAGATGAATTCACACATCACCAAGAAGTTTCTAGGAAAGCTTCCTTCTAGTTTTCATCTGGATATTTCCTTTGTCACTGTAATGTTTTGAACGGATGAAATTTCCTTTATCAGCGTAGGCCTCAATGTGATCCAAAGAAGCCCTTCTCAGTTTCCCCAAAGACAGTGTTAATGGACTGCTCCTCGAAACTTAAGTGTAACTCTGTGAGATGAATTCACACATCACCAAGAAGTTTCTTAGAAAGCTTCTTTCTAGTTTTCATCTGGATATTTCCTTTGTCACTGTAATGTTCATTGCGCTATGAAGTATCTAATTGCAGATTTCCAGAAAACTGTGCTAACAAACTGATCACTGAAGAGAAACGTGTAACTCTGTGAGTTGCATTCACACATGGCAATTCAGTTTCTCAGAAAGCTTCTCTTTAGTTATTATGTGAGGATAATTCCTTTATCACCAGGGCCCCCAATATGCTCCCAAATATCACTTTGCAGTTTCCACGAAAAGAGTGTTAGCAAACTGCTTCTTGAGGCAGAGGTTGTAACTCTGTGAGATGAACTCACAGATCAGAAAGAAGTTTCTCAGAAAGCTTCTTTCACGTTTTGAACGGAGGAAATTTCCTTTATCAGCGTAGGCCTCAATGTGATCCAAAGAAGCCCTTCTCAGTTTCCCCAAAGACAGTGTTAATGGACTGCTCCACGAAACATAAGTGTAACTCTGTGAGATGAATTCACACATCACCAAGAAGTTTCTAAGAAAGCTTCCTTCTAGTTTTCATCTGGATATTTCCTTTGTCACTGTAATGTTCATTGCGCTATGAAGTATCTAATTGCAGATTTCCAGAAAACTGTGCTAACAAACTGATCACTGAAGAGAAACGTGTAACTCTGTGAGTTGCATTCACACATGGCAATTCAGTTTCTCAGAAAGCTTCTCTTTAGTTATTATGTGAGGATAATTCCTTTATCACCATGGGCCCCAATAGGCTCCCAATATCACTTTGCAGTTTCCACGAAAAGAGTGTTAGCAACTGCTTCTTGAGGCAGAGGTTGTAACTCTGTGAGATGAACTCACAGATCAGAAAGAAGTTTCTCAGAAAGCTTCTTTCACGTTTTGAACGGAGGAAATTTCCTTTATCAGCGTAGGCCTCAATGTGATCCAAAGAAGCCCTTCTCAGTTTCCCCAAAGACAGTGTAAATGGACTGTTCCACGAAACATAAGTGTAACTCTGTGAGATGAATTCACACATCACCAAGAAGTTTCTAAGAAAGCTTCTTTCTAGTTTTCTTTTTTTTTTTTTTTTTTTTTTTTTTTTTCTTTCAGATTCTTTATTACAGATATGGCTCTTCTAGACACATAGCTAGCATGCAATCAATTTATTGAATTTGAAATGTACAGTTCACTAATATCCATCTGTGACAATAAGTCAGTGTGGGAGACATTGTGTGATATAAAGATCATAGAGGTTAGATAGCTCAATTGGGTTTCAGTTTTGGCTTTGCCTATTAGCATTGCAAAAAAGATGAGACAATTCTCTCTGTAATCTTCTCATCTATCAAATAGAAGAGTGATAATACTTATTCTAATGTTGTCCTGAGTATTCAATGAGATTTAGTCAATTAAGTATCTGGTACTACAAGGTACGTAATTGAGGTATACCCCTAAGTGCCTCCCTCTTCACCTACTATTTCCAAAGGAATGCTGCATCTTATACATTGCTATAACCAGCTGATCATGACTTTTTATTTTATTTTAATTGACACGTAATAATTGTATGAAATTATGGGGTACAAAGTGATATTTCAATACATATATAGTTTATGTAATAATCAAATCAGGGTATGTAGCAAATCTATTACCTCAAACATCTAATATTTCTTTGTGGCAAGAACATTCAGAAGCCTCTCTTCTAGCTATTTAGAACATGTATACAATATATTATTTCTAATTATAGTCATACTACTGCACAATAAAGCACCAGAACTTATTCCATCTATCTAATTGCAGCTTTATACCCATTGACTAACCTCTCTCTATTCTTCCACTCAATATGTGTTACCCACTACCCTCCCCAATCTCTGATAACCACTATTCTCTATTCTATGAAATTAGATTTTTTTTTGTTTAAGATTCCACATACGAGTGAGATCATCAGTGTTTATCTTTCTGTTTCTGACTTACTCCACTTAAATGAATGTCCTCCAGGATTGTCGATGTTGTAACAAATGACAAGACTTCATTCTTTTTCATTGCTTCATCTGGATATTTCCTTTGTCACTGTAATGTTCATTGCGCTATGTAGTATCTAATTGCAGATTTCCAGAAAACTGTGCTAACAAACTGATCACTGAAGAGAAACGTGTAACTCTGTGAGTTGCATTCACACATGGCAATGCAGTTTCTCAGAAAGCTTCTCTTTAGTTATTATGTGAGGATAATTCCTTTATCACCATTGGCCCCATTATGCTCCCAAATATCACTTTGCAGTTTCCACGAAAAGAGTGTTAGCAAACTGCTTCTTGAGGCAGAGGTTGTAACTCTGTGAGATGAACTCACAGATCAGAAAGAAGTTTCTCAGAAAGTTTCTTTCACGTTTTGAACGGATGAAATTTCCTTTATCAGCGTAGGCCTCAATGTGATCCAAAGAAGCCCTTCTCAGTTTCCCCAAAGACAGTGTTAATGCACTGTTCCACGAAACATAAGTGTAACTCTGTGAGATGAATTCACACATCACCAAGAAGTTTCTAAGAAAGCTTCTTTCTAGTTTTCATCTGGATATTTCCTTTGTCACTGTAATGTTCATTACGCTATGAAGTATCTAATTGCAGATTTCCAGAAAACTGTGCTAACAAACTGATCACTGAAGAGAAACGTGTAACTCTGTGAGTTGCATTCACACATGGCAATGCAGTTTCTCAGAAAGCTTCTCTTTAGTTATTATGTGAGGATATTTCCTTTATCACCATGAGCCCCAATAGGCTCCCAAATATCACTTTGCAGATTCCACGAAAAGAGTGTTAGCAAACTGCTTCTTGAGGCAGAGATTGTAACTCTATGAGATGTAAGCACAGATCGAAAGAAGTTTCTCAGAATGCTTCTTTCACGTTTTGAACGGATGAAATTTCCTTTATCAGCGTAGGCCTCAATGTGATCCAAAGAAGCCCTTCTCAGTTTCCCCAAAGACAGTGTTAATGGACTGCTCCACGATACATAAGTGTAACTCTGTGAGATGAATTCACACATCACCAAGAAGTTTCTAGGAAAGCTTCTTTCTAGTTTTCATCTGGATATTTCCTTTGTCACTGTAATGTTCATTGCGCTAATAAGTATCTAATTGCAGATTTCCAGAAAACTGTGCTAACAAACTGATCACTGAAGAGAAACGTGTAACTCTGTGAGTTGCATTCACACATGGCAATTCAGTTTCTCAGAAAGCGTCTCTTAGTTATTATGTGAGGATAATTCCTTTATCACCATGGGCCCCAATAGGCTCCCAAATATCACTTTGCAGTTTCCACGAAAAGAGTGTTAGCAAACTGCTTCTTGAGGCAGAGGTTGTAACTCTGTGAGATGAACTCACAGATCAGAAAGAAGTTTCTCAGAAAGCTTCTTTCACGTTTTGAACGGAGGAAATTTCCTTTATCAGCGTAGGCCTCAATGTGATCCAAAGAAGCCCTTCTCAGTTTCCCCAAAGACAGTGTTAATGGACTGCTCCACGAAACATAAGTGTAACTCTGTGAGATGAATTCACACATCACCAAGGAGTTTCTAGGAAAGCTTCCTTCTAGTTTTCATCTGGATATTTCCTTTGTCACTGTAATGTTCATTGCGCTATGAAGTATCTAATTGCAGATTTCCAGAAAACTGTGCTAACAAACTGATCACTGAAGAGAAACGTGTAACTCGGTGAGTTGCATTCACACATGGCAATGCAGTTTCTCAGAAAGCTTCTCTTTAGTTATTATGTGAGGATAATTCCTTTATCACCAGGGGCCCCAATATGCTCCCAAATATCACTTTGCAGTTTCCACGAAAAGAGTGTTAGCAAACTGCTTCTTGAGGCAGAGGTTGTAACTCTGTGAGATGAACTCACAGATCAGAAAGAAGTTTCTCAGAAAGTTTCTTTCACGTTTTGAACGGATGAAATTTCCTTTATCAGCGTAGGCCTCAATGTGATCCAAAGAAGCCCTTCTCAGTTTCCCCAAAGACAGTGTTAATGCACTGTTCCACGAAACATAAGTGTAACTCTGTGAGATGAATTCACACATCACCAAGAAGTTTCTAAGAAAGCTTCTTTCTAGTTTTCATCTGTGGATATTTCCTTTGTCACTGAAATGTTCATTGCGCTATGAAGTATCTAATTGCAGATTTCCAGAAAACTGTGCTAACAAACTGATCACTGAAGAGAAACGTGTAACTCTGTCAGTTGCATTCACACATGGCAATGCAGTTTCTCAGAAAGCTTCTCTTTAGTTATTATGTGAGGATATTTCCTTTATCACCATGAGCCAAAATAGGCTCCCAAATATCACTTTGCGGATTCCACGAAAAGAGTGTTAGCAAACTGCTTCTTGAGGCAGAGATTGTAACTCTGTGAGATGTCCTCACAGATCAGAAAGAAGTTTCTCAGAATGCTTCTTTCACGTTTTGAACGGATGAAATTTCCTTTATCAGCGTAGGCCTCAATGTGATCCAAAGAAGCCCTTCTCAGTTTCCCCAAAGACAGTGTTAATGGACTGCTCCACGAAACATAAGTGTAACTCTGTGAGATGAATTCACACATCACCAAGAAGTTTCTTAGAAAGCTTCTTTCTAGTTTTCATCTGGATATTTCCTTTGTCACTGTAATGTTCATTGCGCTAATAAGTATCTAATTGCAGATTTCCAGAAAACTGTGCTAACAAACTGATCACTGAAGAGAAACGTGTAACTCTGTGAGTTGCATTCACACATGGCAATTCAGTTTCTCAGAAAGCTTCTCTTTAGTTATTATGTGAGGATAATTCCTTTATCACCATGGGCCCCAATATGCTCCCAAATATCACTTTGCAGTTTCCACGAAAAGAGTGTTAGCAAACTGCTTCTTGAGGCAGAGGTTGTAACTCTGTGAGATGAACTCACAGATCAGAAAGAAGTTTCTCAGAAAGCTTCTTTCACGTTTTGAACGGATGAAATTTCCTTTATCAGCGTAGGCCTCAATGTGATCCAAAGAAGCCCTTCTCAGTTTCCCCAAAGACAGTGTTAATGGACTGCTCCACGAAACATAAGTGTAACTCTGTGAGATGAATTCACACATCACCAAGAAGTTTCTAAGAAAGCTTCCTTCTAGTTTTCATCTGGATATTTCCTTTGTCACTGTAATGTTCATTGCGCTATGAAGTATCTAATTGCAGATTTCCAGAAAACTGTGCTAACAAACTGATCACTGAAGAGAAACGTGTAACTCTGTGAGTTGCATTCACACATGGCAATTCAGTTTCTCAGAAAGCTTCTCTTTAGTTATTATGTGAGGATAATTCCTTTATCACCATGGGCCCCAATAGGCTCCCAAATATCACTTTGCAGTTTCCACGAAAAGAGTGTTAGCAAACTGCTTCTTGAGGCAGAGGTTGTAACTCTGTGAGATGAACTCACAGATCAGAAAGAAGTTTCTCAGAAAGTTTCTTTCACGTTTTGAACGGATGAAATTTCCTTTATCAGCGTAGGCCTCAATGTGATCCAAAGAAGCCCTTCTCAGTTTCCCCAAAGACAGTGTTAATGCACTGTTCCACGAAACATAAGTGTAACTCTGTGAGATGAATTCACACATCACCAAGAAGTTTCTAAGAAAGCTTCTTTCTACTTTTCATCTGGATATTTCCTTTGTCACTGTAATGTTCATTAGCGCTATGAAGTATCTAATTGCAGATTTCCAGAAAACTGTGCTAACAAACTGATCACTGAAGAGAAACGTGTAACTCTGTGAGTTGCATTCACACATGGCAATGCAGTTTCTCAGAAAGCTTCTCTTTAGTTATTATGTGAGGATATTTCCTTTATCACCATGAGCCCCAATAGGCTCCCAAATATCACTTTGCAGATTCCACGAAAAGAGTGTTAGCAAACTGCTTCTTGAGGCAGAGATTGTAACTCTGTGAGATGTAAGCACAGATCAGAAAGAAGTTTCTCAGAATGCTTCTTTCACGTTTTGAACGGATGAAATTACCTTTATCAGCGTAGGCCTCAATGTGATCCAAAGAAGCCCTTCTCAGTTTCCCCAAAGACAGTGTTAATGGACTGCTCCACGATACATAAGTGTAACTCTGTGAGATGAATTCACACATCACCAAGAAGTTTCTAGGAAAGCTTCTTTCTAGTTTTCATCTGGATATTTCCTTTGTCACTGTAATGTTCATTGCGCTAATAAGTATCTAATTGCAGATTTCCAGAAAACTGTGCTAACAAACTGATCACTGAAGAGAAACGTGTAACTCTGTGAGTTGCATTCACACATGGCAATTCAGTTTCTCAGAAAGCTTCTCTTTAGTTATTATGTGAGGATAATTCCTTTATCACCATGGGCCCCAATAGGCTCCCAAATATCACTTTGCAGTTTCCACGAAAAGAGTGTTAGCAAACTGCTTCTTGAGGCAGAGGTTGTAACTCTGTGAGATGAACTCACAGATCAGAAAGAAGTTTCTCAGAAAGCTTCTTTCACGTTTTGAACGGAGGAAATTTCCTTTATCAGCGTAGGCCTCAATGTGATCCAAAGAAGCCCTTCTCAGTTTCCCCAAAGACAGTGTTAATGGACTGCTCCACGAAACATAAGTGTAACTCTGTGAGATGAATTCACACATCACCAAGAAGTTTCTAAGAAAGCTTCCTTCTAGTTTTCATCTGGATATTTCCTTTGTCACTGTAATGTTCATTGCGCTATGAAGTATCTAATTGCAGATTTCCAGAAAACTGTGCTAACAAACTGATCACTGAAGAGAAACGTGTAACTCTGTGAGTTGCATTCACACATGGCAATGCAGTTTCTCAGAAAGCTTCTCTTTAGTTATTATGTGAGGATATTTCCTTTATCACCATGAGCCCCAATAGGCTCCCAAATATCACTTTGCAGATTCCACGAAAAGAGTGTTAGCAAACTGCTTCTTGAGGCAGAGATTGTAACTCTGTGAGATGTACTCACAGATCAGAAAGAAGTTTCTCAGAAATGCTTCTTTCACGTTTTGAACGGATGAAATTTCCTTTATCAGCGTAGGCCTCAATGTGATCCAAAGAAGCCCTTCTCAGTTTCCCCAAAGACAGTGTTAATGGACTGCTCCACGAAACATAAGTGTAACTCTGTGAGATGAATTCACACATCACCAAGAAGTTTCTTAAGAAAGCTTCTTTCTAGTTTTCATCTGGATATTTCCTTTGTCACTGTAATGTTCATTGCGCTATGAAGTATCTAATTGCAGATTTCCAGAAAACTGTGCTAACAAACTGATCACTGAAGAGAAACGTGTAACTCTGTGAGTTGCATTCACACATGGCAATTCAGTTTCTCAGAAAGCGTCTCTTTAGTTATTATGTGAGGATAATTCCTTTATCACCATGGGCCCCAATAGGCTCCCAAATATCACTTTGCAGTTTCCACGAAAAGAGTGTTAGCAAACTGCTTCTTGAGGCAGAGGTTGTAACTCTGTGAGATGAACTCACAGATCAGAAAGAAGTTTCTCAGAAAGCTTCTTTCACGTTTTGAACGGAGGAAATTTCCTTTATCAGCGTAGGCCTCAATGTGATCCAAAGAAGCCCTTCTCAGTTTCCCCAAAGACAGTGTTAAAGGACTGCTCCACGAAACATAAGTGTAACTCTGTGAGATGAATTCACACATCACCAAGAAGTTTCTAAGAAAGCTTCCTTCTAGTTTTCATCTGGATATTTCCTTTGTCACTGTAATGTTCATTGCGCTATGAAGTATCTAATTGCAGATTTCCAGAAAACTGTGCTAACAAACTGATCAGTGAAGAGAAACGTGTAACTCTGTGAGTTGCATTCACACATGGCAATGCAATTTCTCAGAAAGCTTCTCTTTAGTTATTATGTGAGGATATTCCTTTATCACCATGAGCCCCAATAGGCTACCAAATATCACTTTGCAGATTCCACGAAAAGAGTGTTAGCAAACTGCTTCTTGAGGCAGAGATTGTAACTCTGTGAGATGTAACTCACAGATCAGAAAGAAGTTTCTCAGAAAGCTTCTTTCACGTTTTGAACGGATGAAATTTCCTTTATCAGCGTAGGCCTCAATGTGATCCAAAGAAGCCCTTCTCAGTTTCCCCAAAGACAGTGTAATGGACTGTTCCACGAAACATAA
Source organism: Rhinopithecus roxellana (assembly GCF_007565055.1). NCBI lineage: Eukaryota > Metazoa > Chordata > Mammalia > Primates > Cercopithecidae > Rhinopithecus > Rhinopithecus roxellana. Next base: position 130,655,781 of record NC_044553.1, on the reverse strand, counting down.
GTGTAACTCTGTGAGATGAATTCACACATCACCAAGAAGTTTCTAAGAAAGCTTCTTTCTAGTTTTCATCTGGATATTTCCTTTGTCACTGTAATGTTCATTGCGCTATGTAGTATCTAATTGCAGATTTCCAGAAAACTGTGCTAACAAACTGATCACTGAAGAGAAACGTGTAATTCGGTGAGTTGCATTCACACATGGCAATGCAGTTTCTCAGAAAGCTTCTCTTTAGTTATTATGTGAGGATAATTCCTTTATCACCTTGGGCCCCAATATGCTCCCAAATATCACTTTGCAGTTTCCACGAAAAGAGTGTTAGCAAACTGCTTCTTGAGGCAGAGGTTGTAACTCTGTGAGATGAACTCACAGATCAGAAAGAAGTTTCTCAGAAAGTTTCTTTCACGTTTTGAACGATGAAATTTCCTTTATCAGCGTAGGCCTCAATGTGATCCAAAGAAGCCCTTCTCAGTTTCCCCAAAGACAGTGTTAATGGCACTGTTCCACGAAACATAAGTGTAACTCTGTGAGATGAATTCACACATCACCAAGAAGTTTCTAAGAAACCTTCTTTCTAGTTTTCATCTGTGATATTTCCTTTGTCACTGTAATGTTCATTGCGCTATGAAGTATCTAATTGCAGATTTCCAGAAAACTGTGCTAACAAACTGATCACTGAAGAGAAACGTGTAACTCTGTGAGTTGCATTCACACATGGCAATGCAGTTTCTCAGAAAGCTTCTCTTTAGTTATTATGTGAGGATATTTCCTTTATCACCATGAGCCCCAATAGGCTCCCAAATATCACTTTGCAGATTCCACGAAAAGAGTGTTAGCAAACTGCTTCTTGAGGCAGAGATTGTAACTCTGTGAGATGTCCTCACAGATCAGAAAGAAGTTTCTCAGAATGCTTCTTTCACGTTTTGAACGGATGAAATTTCCTTTATCAGCGTAGGCCTCAATGTGATCCAAAGAAGCCCTTCTCAGTTTCCCCAAAGACAGTGTTAATGGACTGCTCGACGAAACATAAGTGTAACTCTGTGATATGAATTCACACATCACCAAGAAGTTTCTAGGAAACTTCTTTCTAGTTTTCATCTGGATATTTCCTTTGTCACTGTAATGTTCATTGCGCTATAAGTATCTAATTGCAGATTTCCAGAAAACTGTGCTAACAAACTGATCACTGAAGAGAAACGTGTAACTCTGTGAGTTGCATTCACACATGGCAATGCAGTTTCTCAGAAAGCTTCTCTTTAGTTATTATGTGAGGATAATTCCTTTATCACCATGGGCCCCAATAGGCTCCCAAATATCACTTGCAGTTTCCACGAAAAGAGTGTTAGCAAACTGCTTCTTGAGGCAGAGGTTGTAACTCTGTGAGATGAACTCACAGATCAGAAAGAAGTTTCTCAGAAAGCTTCTTTCACGTTTTGAACGGAGGAAATTTCCTTTATCAGCGTAGGCCTCAATGTGATCCAAAGAAGCCCTTCTCAGTTTCCCCAAAGACAGTGTTAATGGACTGCTCCACGAAACATAAGTGTAACTCTGTGAGATGAATTCACACATCACCAAGAAGTTTCTAAGAAAGCTTCTTTCTAGTTTTCATCTGTGGATATTTCCTTTGTCACTGTAATGTTCATTGCGCTATGAAGTATCTAATTGCAGATTTCCAGAAAACTGTGCTAACAAACTGATCACTGAAGAGAAACGTGTAACTCTGTGAGTTGCATTCACACATGGCAATTCAGTTTCTCAGAAAGCTTCTCTTTAGTTATTATGTGAGGATAATTCCTTTATCACCATGGGCCCCAATATGCTCCCAAATATCACTTTGCAGTTTCCACGAAAAGAGTGTTAGCAAACTGCTTCTTGAGGCAGAGTTGTAACTCTGTGAGATGAACTCACAGATCAGAAAGAAGTTTCTCAGAAAGCTTCTTACACGTTTTGAATGGAGGAAATTTCCTTTTTCAGCGTAGTCCTCAATGTGATCCAAAGAAGCCCTTCTAAGTTTCCCCAAAGACAGTGTTAATGGACTGTTCCACGAAATATAAGTGTAACTCTGTGAGATGAATTCACACATCACCAAGAAGTTTCTAAGAAAGCTTCTTTCTAGTTTTCATCTGTGGATATTTCCTTTGTCACTGTAATGTTCATTGCGCTATGAAGTATCTAATTGCAGATTTCCAGAAAACTGTGCTAACAAACTGATCACTGAAGAGAAACGTGTAACTCTGTGAGTTGCATTCACACATGGCAATGCAGTTTCTCAGAAGGCGTCTCTTTAATTATTATGTGAGGATAATTCCTTTATCACCATGGGCCCCAATATGCTCCCAAATATCACTTTGCAGTTTCCACGAAAAGAGTGTTAGCAAACTGCTTCTTGAGGCAGAGGTTGTAACTCTGTGAGATGAACTCACAGATCAGAAAGAAGTTTCTCAGAAAGCTTCTTTCACGTTTTGAACGGAGGAAATTTCCTTTATCAGCGTAGGCCTCAATGTGATCCAAAGAAGCCCTTCTCAGTTTCCCCAAAGACAGTGTTAATGGACTGTTCCACGAAACATAAGTGTAACTCTGTGAGATGAATTCACACATCACCAAGAAGTTTCTAAGAAAGCTTCTTTCTAGTTTTCATCTGTGGATATTTCCTTTGTCACTGTAATGTTCAGTTGCGCTATGAAGTATCTAATTGCAGATTTCCAGAAAACTGTGCTAACAAAGTGATCACTGAAGAGAAACGTGTAACTCTGTGAGTTGCATTCACACATGGCAATGCAGTTTCTCAGAAAGCTTCTCTTTAATTATCATGTGAGGATAATTCCTTTATCACCATGGGCCCCAATATGCTCCCAAATATCACTTTGCAGTTTCCACGAAAAGAGTGTTAGCAAACTGCTTCTTGAGGCAGAGATTGTAACTCTGTGAGATGTAAGCACAGATCAGAAAGAAGTTTCTCAGAAATGCTTCTTTCACGTTTTGAACGGAGGAAATTTCCTTTATCAGCGTAGGCCTCAATGTGATCCAAAGAAGCCCTTCTCAGTTTCCCCAAAGACAGTGTTAATGGACTGCTCCACGAAACATAAGTGTAACTCTGTGAGATGAATTCACACATCACCAAGAGTTTCTAAGAAAGCTTCTTTCTAGTTTTCATCTGTGGATATTTCCTTTGTCACTGTAATGTTCATTGCGCTATGAAGTATCTAATTGCAGATTTCCAGAAAACTGTGCTAACAAACTGATCACTGAAGAGAAACGTGTAACTCTGTGAGTTGCATTCACACATGGCAATGCAGTTTCTCAGAAAGCTTCTCTTTAGTTATTATGTGAGGATATTCCTTTATCACCATGGGCCCCAATATGCTCCCAAATATCACTTTGCAGTTTCCACGGAAAGAGTGTTAGCAAACTGCTTCTTGAGGCAGAGGTTGTAACTCTGTGAGATGAACTCACAGATCAGAAAGAAGTTTCTCAGAAAACTTCTTTCACGTTTTGAACGGAGGAAATTTCCTTTATCAGCGTAGGCCTCAATGTGATCCAAAGAAGCCCTTCTCAGCTTCCCCAAAGACAGTGTTAGTGGACTGTTCCACGAAACATAAGTGTAACTCTGTGAGATGAATTCACACATCACCAAGAAGTTTCTAAGAAAGCTTCTTTCTAGTTTTCATCTGTGGATATTTCCTTTGTCACTGTAATGTTTATTGCGCTATGAAGTATCTAATTGCAGATTTCCAGAAAACTGTGCTAACAAACTGATCACTGAAGAGAAACGTGTAACTCTGTGAGTTGCATTCACACATGGCAATGCAATTTCTCAGAAAGCTTCTCTGTAGTTATTATGTGAGGATATTTCCTTTATCACCATGAGCCCCAATAGGCTCCCAAATATCACTTTGCAGATTCCACGAAAAGAGTGTTAGCAAACTGCTTCTTGAGGCAGAGATTGTAACTCTGTGAGATGTAAGCACAGATCAGAAAGAAGTTTCTCAGAATGCTTCTTTCACGTTTTGAACGGATGAAATTTCCTTTATCAGCGTAGGCCTCATTGTGATCCAAAGAAGCCCTTCTCAGTTTCCCCAAAGACAGTGTTAATGGACTGCTCCACGAAACATAAGTGTAACTCTGTGAGATGAATTCACACATCACCAAGAAGTTTCTAGGAAAGCTTCTTTCTAGTTTTCATCTGTGGATATTTCCTTTGTCACTGTAATGTTCATTGCGCTATGAAGTATCTAATTGCAGATTTCCAGAAAACTGTGCTAACAAACTGATCACTGAAGAGAAACGTGTAACTCTGTGAGTTGCATTCACACATGGCAATGCAATTTCTCAGAAAGCTTCTCTGTAGTTATTATGTGAGGATATTTCCTTTATCACCATGAGCCCTAATAGGCTCCCAAATATCACTTTGCAGATTCCACGAAAAGAGTGTTAGCAAACTGCTTCTTGAGGCAGAGATTGTAACTCTGTGAGATGTAAGCACAGATCAGAAAGAAGTTTCTCAGAATGCTTCTTTCACGTTTTGAACGGATGAAATTTCCTTTATCAGCGTAGGCCTCATTGTGATCCAAAGAAGCCCTTCTCAGTTTCCCCAAAGACAGTGTTAATGGACTGCTCCACGAAACATAAGTGTAACTCTGTGAGATGAATTCACACATCACCAAGAAGTTTCTAAGAAAGCTTCTTTCTAGTTTTCATCTGTGGATATTTCCTTTGTCACTGTAATGTTCATTGCGCTATGAAGTATCTAATTGCAGATTTCCAGAAAACTGTGCTAACAAACTGATCACTGAAGAGAAACGTGTAACTCTGTGAGTTGCATTCACACATGGCAATTCAGTTTCTCAGAAAGCTTCTCTTTAGTTATTATGTGAGGATAATTCCTTTATCACCATGGGCCCCAATATGCTCCCAAATATCACTTTGCAGTTTCCACGAAAAGAGTGTTAGCAAACTGCTTCTTGAGGCAGAGGTTGTAACTGTTTGAGGTGAACTCACAGATCAGAAAGAAATTTCTCAGAAAGCTTCTTTCACGTTTTGAATGGATGAAATTTCCTTTATCAGCGTAGGCCTCAATGTGATCCAAAGAAGCCCTTCTAAGTTTCCCCAAAGACAGTGTTAATGGACTGTTCCACGAAACATAAGTGTAACTCTATGAGATGAATTCACACATCACCAAGAAGTTTCTAAGAAGGCTTCTTTCTACTTTTCATCTGTGGATATTTCCTTTGTCACTGTAATGTTCATTGCGCTATGAAGTATCTAATTGCAGATTTCCAGAAAACTGTGCTAACAAACTGATCACTGAAGAGAAACGTGTAACTCTGTGAGTTGCATTCACACATGGCAATGCAATTTCTCACAAAGCTTCTCTGTAGTTATTATGTGAGGATATTTCCTTTATCACCATGAGCCCCAATAGGCTCCCAAATATCACTTTGCAGATTCCACGAAAAGAGTGTTAGCAAACTGCTTCTTGAGGCAGAGATTGTAACTCTGTGAGATGTAAGCACAGATCAGAAAGAAGTTTCTCAGAATGCTTCTTTCACGTTTTGAACGGATGAAATTTCCTTTATCAGCGTAGGCCTCATTGTGATCCAAAGAAGCCCTTCTCAGTTTCCCCAAGGACAGTGTTAATGGACTGCTCCACGAAACATAAGTGTAACTCTGTGAGATGAATTCACACATCACCAAGAAGTTTCTAAGAAAGCTTCTTTCTAGTTTTCATCTGTGGATATTTCCTTTGTCACTGTAATGTTCATTGCGCTATGAAGTATCTAATTGCAGATTTCCAGAAAACTGTGCTAACAAACTCATAACTGAAGAGAAACGTGTAACTCTGTGAGTTGCATTCACACATGGCAATTCAGCTTCTCAGAAAGCTTCTCTTTAGTTATTATGTGAGGATAATTCCTTTATCACCATGGGCCCCAATATGCTCCCAAATATCACTTTGCAGTTTCCACGAAACGAGTGTTAGCAAACTGCTTCTTGAGGCAGAGGTTGTAACTGTGTGAGATGAACTCACAGATCCGAAAGAAGTTTCTCAGAAAGCTTCTTTCACGTTTTGAATGGAGGAAATTTCCTTTATCAGCGTAGTCCTCAATGTGATCCAAAGAAGCCCTTCTAAGTTTCCCCAAAGACAGTGTTAATGGACTGTTCCACGAAACATAAGTGTAACTCTGTGAGATGAATTCACACATCACCAAGAAGTTTCTAAGAAAGCTTCTTTCTTGTTTTCATCTGTGGATATTTCCTTTGTCACTGTAATGTTCATTGCGCTATGAAGTATCTAATTGCAGATTTCCAGAAAACTGTGCTAAAAACTGATCACTGAAGAGAAACGTGTAACTCTGTGAGTTGCATTCACACATGGCAATGCAGTTTCTCAGAAGGCTTCTCTTTAATTATTATGTGAGGATAATTCCTTTATCACCATGGGCCCCAATATGCTCCCAAATATCACTTTGCAGTTTCCACGATAAGAGTGTTAGCAAACTGCTTCTTGAGGCAGAGGTTGTAACTCTGTGAGATGAACTCACAGATCAGAAAGAAGTTTCTCAGAAAGCTTCTTTCACGTTTTGAACGGAGGAAATTTCCTTTATCAGCGTAGGCCTCAATGTGATCCAAAGAAGCCCTTCTCAGTTTCCCCAAAGACAGTGTTAATGGACTGTTCCACGAAACATAAGTGTAACTCTGTGAGATGAATTCACACATCACCAAGAAGTTTCTAAGAAAGCTTCTTTCTAGTTTTCATCTGTGGATATTTCCTTTGTCACTGTAATGTTCATTGCGCTATGAAGTATCTAATTGCAGATTTCCAGAAAACTGTGCTAACAAACTGATCACTGAAGAGAAACGTGTAACTCTGTGAGTTGCATTCACACATGGCAATTCAGTTTCTCAGAAAGCTTCTCTTTAGTTATTATGTGAGGATATTTCCTTTATCACCATGAGTCCCAATAGGCTCCCAAATATCACTTTGCAGATTCCACGAAAAGAGTGTTAGCAAACTGCTTCTTGAGGCAGAGATTGTAACTCTGTGAAATGAACTCACAGATCAGAAAGCAGTTTCTCAAAAAGCTTCTTTCACGTTTTGAACGGAGGAAATTTCCTTTATCAGCGTAGGCTGCAATGTGATCCAAAGAAGCCCTTCTCAGTTTCCCCAAAGACAGTGTTAATGGACTGCTCCACGAAACATAAGTGTAACTCTGTGAGATGAATTCACACATCACCAAGAAGTTTCTAAGAAGGCTTCTTTCTACTTTTCATCTGTGGATATTTCCTTTGTCACTGTAATGTTCATTGCGCTATGAAGTATCTAATTGCAGATTTCCAGAAAACTGTGCTAACAAACTGATCACTGAAGAGAAACGTGTAACTCTGTGAGTTGCATTCACACATGGCAATGCAATTTCTCAGAAAGCTTCTCTGTAGTTATTATGTGAGGATATTTCCTTTATCACCATGAGCCCCAATAGGCTCCCAAATATCACTTTGCAGATTCCACGAAAAGAGTGTTAGCAAACTGCTTCTTGAGGCAGAGATTGTAACTCTGTGAGATGTAAGCACAGATCAGAAAGAAGTTTCTCAGAATGCTTCTTTCACGTTTTGAACGGATGAAATTTCCTTTATCAGCGTAGGCCTCATGTGATCCAAAGAAGCCCTTCTCAGTTTCCCCAAAGACAGTGTTAATGGACTGCTCCACGAAACATAAGTGTAACTCTGTGAGATGAATTCACACATCACCAAGAAGTTTCTAAGAAAGCTTCTTTCTAGTTTTCATCTGGATATTTCCTTTGTCACTGTAATGTTCATTGCGCTATGAAGTATCTAATTGCAGATTTCCAGAAAACTGTGCTAACAAACTGATCACTGAAGAGAAACGTGTAACTCTGTGAGTTGCATTCACACATGGCAATTCAGTTTCTCAGAAAGCTTCTCTTTAGTTATTATGTGAGGATAATTCCTTTATCACCATGGGCCCCAATATGCTCCCAAATATCACTTTGCAGTTTCCACGAAAAGAGTGTTAGCAAACTGCTTCTTGAGGCAGAGGTTGTAACTCTGTGAGATGAACTCACAGATCAGAAAGAAGTTTCTCAGAAAGCTTCTTTCACGTTTTGAACTGGAGGAAATTTCCTTTATCAGCGTAGGCCTCAATGTGATCCAAAGAAGCCCTTCTAAGTTTCCCCAAAGACAGTGTTAATGGACTGTTCCACGAAACATAAGTGTAACTCTGTGAGATGAATTCACACATCACCAAGAAGTTTCTAAGAAAGCTTCTTTCTAGTTTTCATCTGTGGATATTTCCTTTGTCACTGTAATGTTCATTGCGCTATGAAGTATCTAATTGCAGATTTCCAGAAAACTGTGCTAACAAACTGATCACTGAAGAGAAACGTGTAACTCTGTGAGTTGCATTCACACATGGCAATGCAGTTTCTCAGAAGGCTTCTCTTTAATTATTATGTGAGGATAATTCCTTTATCACCATGGGCCCCAATATGCTCCCAAATATCACTTTGCAGTTTCCACGAAAAGAGTGTTAGCAAACTGCTTCTTGAGGCAGAGGTTGTAACTCTGTGAGATGAACTCACAGATCAGAAAGAAGTTTCTCAGAAAGCTTCTTTCACGTTTTGAACGGAGGAAATTTCCTTTATCAGCGTAGGCCTCAATGTGATCCAAAGAAGCCCTTCTCAGTTTCCCCAAAGACAGTGTTAATGGACTGCTCCACGAAACATAAGTGTAACTCTGTGAGATGAATTCACACATCACCAAGAAGTTTCTAAGAAAGCTTCTTTCTAGTTTTCATCTGGATATTTCCTTTGTCACTGTAATGTTCATTGCGCTATGAAGTATCTAATTGCAGATTTCCAGAAAACTGTGCTAACAAACTGATCACTGAAGAGAAACGTGTAACTCTGTGAGTTGCATTCACACATGGCAATTCAGTTTCTCAGAAAGCTTCTCTTTAGTTATTATGTGAGGATATTTCCTTTATCACCATGAGCCCCAATAGGCTCCCAAATATCACTTTGCAGATTCCACGAAAAGAGTGTTAGCAAACTGCTTCTTGAGGCAGAGATTGTAACTCTGTGAGATGAACTCACAGATCAGAAAGAAGTTTCTCAGAAAGCTTCTTTCACGTTTTGAACGGAGGAAATTTCCTTTATCAGCGTAGGCCTCAATGTGATCCAAAGAAGCCCTTCTCAGTTTCCCCAAAGACAGTGTTAATGGACTGCTCCACGAAACATAAGTGTAACTCTGTGAGATGAATTCACACATCACCAAGAAGTTTCTAAGAAAGCTTCTTTCTAGTTTTCATCTGTGGATATTTCCTTTGTCACTGTAATGTTCATTGCGCTATGAAGTATCTAATTGCAGATTTCCAGAAAACTGTGCTAACAAACTGATCACTGAAGAGAAACGTGTAACTCTGTGAGTTGCATTCACACATGGCAATTCAGTTTCTCAGAAAGCTTCTCTTTAGTTATTATGTGAGGATAATTCCTTTATCACCATGGGCCCCAATATGCTCCCAAATATCACTTTGCAGTTTCCACGAAAAGAGTGTTAGCAAACTGCTTCTTGAGGCAGAGGTTGTAACTCTGTGAGATGAACTCACAGATCAGAAAGAAGTTTCTCAGAAAGCTTCTTTCACGTTTTGAACGGAGGAAATTTCCTTTATCAGCGTAGGCCTCAATGTGATCCAAAGAAGCCCTTCTCAGTTTCCCCAAAGACAGTGTTAATGGACTGCTCCACGAAACATAAGTGTAACTCTGTGAGATGAATTCACACATCACCAAGAAGTTTCTAAGAAAGCTTCTTTCTAGTTTTCATCTGTGGATATTTCCTTTGTCACTGTAATGTTCATTGCGCTATGAAGTATCTAATTGCAGATTTCCAGAAAACTGTGCTAACAAACTGATCACTGAAGAGAAACGTGTAACTCTGTGAGTTGCATTCACACATGGCAATGCAGTTTCTCAGAAAGCTTCTCTTTAGTTATTATGTGAGGATATTTCCTTTATCACCATGAGCCCCAATAGGCTCCCAAATATCACTTTGCAGATTCCACGAAAAGAGTGTTAGCAAACTGCTTCTTGAGGCAGAGATTGTAACTCTGTGAGATGAACTCACAGATCAGAAAGAAGTTTCTCAGAAGCTTCTTTCACGTTTTGAACGGATGAAATTTCCTTTATCAGCGTAGGCCTCAATGTGATCCAAAGAAGCCCTTCTCAGTTTCCCCAAAGACAGTGTTAATGGACTGCTCCACGAAACATAAGTGTAACTCTGTGAGATGAATTCACACATCACCAAGAAGTTTCTAAGAAAGCTTCTTTCTAGTTTTCATCTGTGGATATTTCCTTTGTCACTGTAATGTTCATTGCGCTATGAAGTATCTAATTGCAGATTTCCAGAAAACTGTGCTAACAAACTGATCACTGAAGAGAAACGTGTAACTCTGTGAGTTGCATTCACACATGGCAATTCAGTTTCTCAGAAAGCTTCTCTTTAGTTATTATGTGAGGATAATTCCTTTATCACCATGGGCCCCAATATGCTCCCAAATATCACTTTGCAGATTCCACGAAAAGAGTGTTAGCAAACTGCTTCTTGAGGCAGAGGTTGTAACTCTGTGAGATGAACTCACAGATCAGAAAGAAGTTTCTCAGAAAGCTTCTTTCACGTTTTGAACGGAGGAAATTTCCTTTATCAGCGTAGGCCTCAATGTGATCCAAAGAAGCCCTTCTCAGTTTCCCCAAAGACAGTGTTAATGGACTGCTCCACGAAACATAAGTGTAACTCTGTGAGATGAATTCACACATCACCAAGAAGTTTCTAAGAAAGCTTCTTTCTAGTTTTCATCTGTGGATATTTCCTTTGTCACTGTAATGTTCATTGCGCTATGAAGTATCTAATTGCAGATTTCCAGAAAACTGTGCTAACAAACTGATCACTGAAGAGAAACGTGTAACTCTGTGAGTTGCATTCACACATGGCAATGCAGTTTCTCAGAAAGCTTCTCTTTAGTTATTATGTGAGGATAATTCCTTTATCACCATGGGCCCCAATATGCTCCCAAATATCACTTTGCAGATTCCACGAAAAGAGTGTTAGCAAACTGCTTCTTGAGGCAGAGGTTGTAACTCTGTGAGATGAACTCACAGATCAGAAAGAAGTTTCTCAGAAAGCTTCTTTCACGTTTTGAACGGAGGAAATTTCCTTTATCAGCGTAGGCCTCAATGTGATCCAAAGAAGCCCTTCTCAGTTTCCCCAAAGACAGTGTTAATGGACTGCTCCACGAAACATAAGTGTAACTCTGTGAGATGAATTCACACATCACCAAGAAGTTTCTAAGAAAGCTTCTTTCTAGTTTTCATCTGTGGATATTTCCTTTGTCACTGTAATGTTCATTGCGCTATGAAGTATCTAATTGCAGATTTCCAGAAAACTGTGCTAACAAACTGATCACTGAAGAGAAACGTGTAACTCTGTGAGTTGCATTCACACATGGCAATGCAGTTTCTCAGAAAGCTTCTCTTTAGTTATTATGTGAGGATATTCCTTTATCACCATGGGCCCAATAGGCTGCCAAATATCACTTTGCAGATTCCAGGAGAAGAGTGTTAGCAAACTGCTTCTTGAGGCAGAGGTTGTAACTCTGTGAGATGAACTCACAGATCAGAAAGAAGTTTCTCAGAAAGCTTCTTTCTCATTTTTATTGGAAGATGTTTCCATTGGCCCCATTGTTTTCATAGGGATCGGGAATATCTGTTCTCAGATTCCACACAAATAGGGCTAGGCCACGGCCCCACGAAATACAGCTGCAACTTAGTGAGTTGAATTCACACATCACAAAGCGGTTTCTCAGAAATCTTCTTTCTTTAGTAAGACCAGGTTATTTGTGGTCTTGGAGCGCCACCGTGTGTCCTATTGCAGATTCTGCGAAAACTCTGTTAGCAAGTTTCTCAGTGGAAACAATGATGGACATCTGTGGGCTGAATTCACCCACAACAAAAAGTTTCTGAGAAGGCTTCTCTGCAGGTTTCTCTGAGGATAGTTCCTTATTCAGCATGTGATTCAACGATATCCAAGACATCACATCTGAGATTCCTCAAAATGAGTGCTAGGAAACTCCCCCGAGAAAGGGTGATAGAACACTGTGAAATGAATTCACATATCACAAAGCAGTTTCTCAGAAAGCTTGGTTCTGCTTTCTCTTGGAGGATATTTCTTTTTCCTTCTATTCTTCAAAGCTATCTGAAATATCACTTCTCGGAATCCACGGAAACAGTCCTAAGAAACGTCTCCAAAAAACAATGGCGTAACTCTGTGAGTTGCATTCACACATGGCAATGCAGTTTCTCAGAAAGCTTCTCTTTAGTTATTATGTGAGGATAATTCCTTTATCACCATGGGCCCCAATAGGCTCCCAAATATCACTTTGCAGATTCCACGAAAAGGAGTGTTAGCAAACTGCTTCTTGAGGCAGAGATTGTAACTCTGTGAGATGAACTCACAGATCAGAAAGAAGTTTCTCAGAAAGCTTCTTTCACGTTTTGAACGGAGGAAATTTCCTTTATCAGCGTAGGCCTCAATGTGATCCAAAGAAGCCCTTCTCAGTTTCCCCAAAGACAGTGTTAATGGACTGCTCCACGAAACATAAGTGTAACTCTGTGAGATGAATTCACACATCACCAAGAAGTTTCTAAGAAAGCTTCTTTCTAGTTTTCATCTGGATATTTCCTTTGTCACTGTAATGTTCATTGCGCTATGAAGTATCTAATTGCAGATTTCCAGAAAACTGTGCTAACAAACTGATCACTGAAGAGAAACGTGTAACTCTGTGAGTTGCATTCACACATGGCAATGCAGTTTCTCAGAAAGCTTCTCTTTAGTTATTATGTGAGGATATTTCCTTTATCACCATGAGCCCCAATAGGCTCCCAAATATCACTTTGCAGATTCCACGAAAAGAGTGTTAGCAAACTGCTTCTTGAGGCAGAGGTTGTAACTCTGTGAGATGAACTCACAGATCAGAAAGAAGTTTCTCAGAAAGCTTCTTTCACGTTTTGAACGGAGGAAATTTCCTTTATCAGCGTAGGCCTCAATGTGATCCAAAGAAGCCCTTCTCAGTTTCCCCAAAGACAGTGTTAATGGACTGCTCCACGAAACATAAGTGTAACTCTGTGAGATGAATTCACACATCACCAAGAAGTTTCTAAGAAAGCTTCTTTCTAGTTTTCATCTGGATATTTCCTTTGTCACTGTAATGTTCATTGCGCTATGAAGTATCTAATTGCAGATTTCCAGAAAACTGTGCTAACAAACTGATCACTGAAGAGAAACGTGTAACTCTGTGAGTTGCATTCACACATGGCAATTCAGTTTCTCAGAAAGCTTCTCTTTAGTTATTATGTGAGGATAATTCCTTTATCACCATGGGCCCCAATAGGCTCCCAAATATCACTTTGCAGTTTCCACGAAAAGAGTGTTAGCAAACTGCTTCTTGAGGCAGAGGTTGTAACTCTGTGAGATGAACTCACAGATCAGAAAGAAGTTTCTCAGAAAGCTTCTTTCACGTTTTGAACGGAGGAAATTTCCTTTATCAGCGTAGGCCTCAATGTGATCCAAAGAAGCCCTTCTCAGTTTCCCCAAAGACAGTGTTAATGGACTGCTCCACGAAACATAAGTGTAACTCTGTGAGATGAATTCACACATCACCAAGAAGTTTCTAAGAAAGCTTCTTCTAGTTTTCATCTGGATATTTCCTTTGTCACTGTAATGTTCATTGCGCTATGAAGTATCTAATTGCAGATTTCCAGAAAACTGTGCTAACAAACTGATCACTGAAGAGAAACGTGTAACTCTGTGAGTTGCATTCACACATGGCAATTCAGTTTCTCAGAAAGCTTCTCTTTAGTTATTATGTGAGGATAATTCCTTTATCACCATGGGCCCCAATAGGCTCCCAAATATCACTTTGCAGATTCCACGAAAAGAGTGTTAGCAAACTGCTTCTTGAGGCAGAGGTTGTAACTCTGTGAGATGAACTCACAGATCAGAAAGAAGTTTCTCAGAAAGCTTCTTTCACGTTTTGAACGGAGGAAATTTCCTTTATCAGCGTAGGCCTCAATGTGATCCAAAGAAGCCCTTCTCAGTTTCCCCAAAGACAGTGTTAATGGACTGCTCCACGAAACATAAGTGTAACTCTGTGAGATGAATTCACACATCACCAAGAAGTTTCTAAGAAAGCTTCTTCTAGTTTTCATCTGGATATTTCCTTTGTCACTGTAATGTTCATTGCGCTATGAAGTATCTAATTGCAGATTTCCAGAAAACTGTGCTAACAAACTGATCACTGAAGAGAAACGTGTAACTCTGTGAGTTGCATTCACACATGGCAATTCAGTTTCTCAGAAAGCTTCTCTTTAGTTATTATGTGAGGATAATTCCTTTATCACCATGGGCCCCAATAGGCTCCCAAATATCACTTTGCAGATTCCACGAAAAGAGTGTTAGCAAACTGCTTCTTGAGGCAGAGGTTGTAACTCTGTGAGATGAACTCACAGATCAGAAAGAAGTTTCTCAGAAAGCTTCTTTCACGTTTTGAACGGAGGAAATTTCCTTTATCAGCGTAGGCCTCAATGTGATCCAAAGAAGCCCTTCTCAGTTTCCCCAAAGACAGTGTTAATGGACTGCTCCACGAAACATAAGTGTAACTCTGTGAGATGAATTCACACATCACCAAGAAGTTTCTAAGAAAGCTTCTTCTAGTTTTCATCTGGATATTTCCTTTGTCACTGTAATGTTCATTGCGCTATGAAGTATCTAATTGCAGATTTCCAGAAAACTGTGCTAACAAACTGATCACTGAAGAGAAACGTGTAACTCTGTGAGTTGCATTCACACATGGCAATGCAGTTTCTCAGAAAGCTTCTCTTTAGTTATTATGTGAGGATATTCCTTTATCACCATGGGCCCCAATAGGCTCCCAAATATCACTTTGCAGATTCCACGAAAAGAGTGTTAGCAAACTGCTTCTTGAGGCAGAGGTTGTAACTCTGTGAGATGAACTCACAGATCAGAAAGAAGTTTCTCAGAAAGCTTCTTTCACGTTTTGAACGGAGGAAATTTCCTTTATCAGCGTAGGCCTCAATGTGATCCAAAGAAGCCCTTCTCAGTTTCCCCAAAGACAGTGTTAATGGACTGCTCCACGAAACATAAGTGTAACTCTGTGAGATGAATTCACACATCACCAAGAAGTTTCTAAGAAAGCTTCTTTCTAGTTTTCATCTGGATATTTCCTTTGTCACTGTAATGTTCATTGCGCTATGAAGTATCTAATTGCAGATTTCCAGAAAACTGTGCTAACAAACTGATCACTGAAGAGAAACGTGTAACTCTGTGAGTTGCATTCACACATGGCAATGCAGTTTCTCAGAAAGCTTCTCTTTAGTTATTATGTGAGGATAATTCCTTTATCACCATGGGCCCCAATAGGCTCCCAAATATCACTTTGCAGATTCCACGAAAAGAGTGTTAGCAAACTGCTTCTTGAGGCAGAGGTTGTAACTCTGTGAGATGAACTCACAGATCAGAAAGAAGTTTCTCAGAAAGCTTCTTTCACGTTTTGAACGGAGGAAATTTCCTTTATCAGCGTAGGCCTCAATGTGATCCAAAGAAGCCCTTCTCAGTTTCCCCAAAGACAGTGTTAATGGACTGCTCCACGAAACATAAGTGTAACTCTGTGAGATGAATTCACACATCACCAAGAAGTTTCTAAGAAAGCTTCTTTCTAGTTTTCATCTGGATATTTCCTTTGTCACTGTAATGTTCATTGCGCTATGAAGTATCTAATTGCAGATTTCCAGAAAACTGTGCTAACAAACTGATCACTGAAGAGAAACGTGTAACTCTGTGAGTTGCATTCACACATGGCAATTCAGTTTCTCAGAAAGCTTCTCTTTAGTTATTATGTGAGGATAATTCCTTTATCACCATGGGCCCCAATAGGCTCCCAAATATCACTTTGCAGATTCCACGAAAAGAGTGTTAGCAAACTGCTTCTTGAGGCAGAGGTTGTAACTCTGTGAGATGAACTCACAGATCAGAAAGAAGTTTCTCAGAAAGCTTCTTTCACGTTTTGAACGGAGGAAATTTCCTTTATCAGCGTAGGCCTCAATGTGATCCAAAGAAGCCCTTCTCAGTTTCCCCAAAGACAGTGTTAATGGACTGCTCCACGAAACATAAGTGTAACTCTGTGAGATGAATTCACACATCACCAAGAAGTTTCTAAGAAAGCTTCTTTCTAGTTTTCATCTGGATATTTCCTTTGTCACTGTAATGTTCATTGCGCTATGAAGTATCTAATTGCAGATTTCCAGAAAACTGTGCTAACAAACTGATCACTGAAGAGAAACGTGTAACTCTGTGAGTTGCATTCACACATGGCAATGCAGTTTCTCAGAAAGCTTCTCTTTAGTTATTATGTGAGGATAATTCCTTTATCACCATGGGCCCCAATATGCTCCCAAATATCACTTTGCAGATTCCACGAAAAGAGTGTTAGCAAACTGCTTCTTGAGGCAGAGGTTGTAACTCTGTGAGATGAACTCACAGATCAGAAAGAAGTTTCTCAGAAAGCTTCTTTCACGTTTTGAACGGAGGAAATTTCCTTTATCAGCGTAGGCCTCAATGTGATCCAAAGAAGCCCTTCTCAGTTTCCCCAAAGACAGTGTTAATGGACTGCTCCACGAAACATAAGTGTAACTCTGTGAGATGAATTCACACATCACCAAGAAGTTTCTAAGAAAGCTTCTTTCTAGTTTTCATCTGGATATTTCCTTTGTCACTGTAATGTTCATTGCGCTATGAAGTATCTAATTGCAGATTTCCAGAAAACTGTGCTAACAAACTGATCACTGAAGAGAAACGTGTAACTCTGTGAGTTGCATTCACACATGGCAATGCAGTTTCTCAGAAAGCTTCTCTTTAGTTATTATGTGAGGATAATTCCTTTATCACCATGGGCCCCAATAGGCTCCCAAATATCACTTTGCAGATTCCACGAAAAGAGTGTTAGCAAACTGCTTCTTGAGGCAGAGGTTGTAACTCTGTGAGATGAACTCACAGATCAGAAAGAAGTTTCTCAGAAAGCTTCTTTCACGTTTTGAACGGAGGAAATTTCCTTTATCAGCGTAGGCCTCAATGTGATCCAAAGAAGCCCTTCTCAGTTTCCCCAAAGACAGTGTTAATGGACTGCTCCACGAAACATAAGTGTAACTCTGTGAGATGAATTCACACATCACCAAGAAGTTTCTAAGAAAGCTTCTTTCTAGTTTTCATCTGGATATTTCCTTTGTCACTGTAATGTTCATTGCGCTATGAAGTATCTAATTGCAGATTTCCAGAAAACTGTGCTAACAAACTGATCACTGAAGAGAAACGTGTAACTCTGTGAGTTGCATTCACACATGGCAATTCAGTTTCTCAGAAAGCTTCTCTTTAGTTATTATGTGAGGATAATTCCTTTATCACCATGGGCCCCAATATGCTCCCAAATATCACTTTGCAGATTCCACGAAAAGAGTGTTAGCAAACTGCTTCTTGAGGCAGAGGTTGTAACTCTGTGAGATGAACTCACAGATCAGAAAGAAGTTTCTCAGAAAGCTTCTTTCACGTTTTGAACGGAGGAAATTTCCTTTATCAGCGTAGGCCTCAATGTGATCCAAAGAAGCCCTTCTCAGTTTCCCCAAAGACAGTGTTAATGGACTGCTCCACGAAACATAAGTGTAACTCTGTGAGATGAATTCACACATCACCAAGAAGTTTCTAAGAAAGCTTCTTTCTAGTTTTCATCTGGATATTTCCTTTGTCACTGTAATGTTCATTGCGCTATGAAGTATCTAATTGCAGATTTCCAGAAAACTGTGCTAACAAACTGATCACTGAAGAGAAACGTGTAACTCTGTGAGTTGCATTCACACATGGCAATGCAGTTTCTCAGAAAGCTTCTCTTTAGTTATTATGTGAGGATATTCCTTTATCACCATGAGCCCCAATAGGCTCCCAAATATCACTTTGCAGATTCCACGAAAAGAGTGTTAGCAAACTGCTTCTTGAGGCAGAGGTTGTAACTCTGTGAGATGAACTCACAGATCAGAAAGAAGTTTCTCAGAAAGCTTCTTTCACGTTTTGAACGGAGGAAATTTCCTTTATCAGCGTAGGCCTCAATGTGATCCAAAGAAGCCCTTCTCAGTTTCCCCAAAGACAGTGTTAATGGACTGCTCCACGAAACATAAGTGTAACTCTGTGAGATGAATTCACACATCACCAAGAAGTTTCTAAGAAAGCTTCTTTCTAGTTTTCATCTGGATATTTCCTTTGTCACTGTAATGTTCATTGCGCTATGAAGTATCTAATTGCAGATTTCCAGAAAACTGTGCTAACAAACTGATCACTGAAGAGAAACGTGTAACTCTGTGAGTTGCATTCACACATGGCAATGCAGTTTCTCAGAAAGCTTCTCTTTAGTTATTATGTGAGGATAATTCCTTTATCACCATGGGCCCCAATAGGCTCCCAAATATCACTTTGCAGATTCCACGAAAAGAGTGTTAGCAAACTGCTTCTTGAGGCAGAGGTTGTAACTCTGTGAGATGAACTCACAGATCAGAAAGAAGTTTCTCAGAAAGCTTCTTTCACGTTTTGAACGGAGGAAATTTCCTTTATCAGCGTAGGCCTCAATGTGATCCAAAGAAGCCCTTCTCAGTTTCCCCAAAGACAGTGTTAATGGACTGCTCCACGAAACATAAGTGTAACTCTGTGAGATGAATTCACACATCACCAAGAAGTTTCTAAGAAAGCTTCTTTCTAGTTTTCATCTGGATATTTCCTTTGTCACTGTAATGTTCATTGCGCTATGAAGTATCTAATTGCAGATTTCCAGAAAACTGTGCTAACAAACTGATCACTGAAGAGAAACGTGTAACTCTGTGAGTTGCATTCACACATGGCAATTCAGTTTCTCAGAAAGCTTCTCTTTAGTTATTATGTGAGGATAATTCCTTTATCACCATGGGCCCCAATAGGCTCCCAAATATCACTTTGCAGATTCCACGAAAAGAGTGTTAGCAAACTGCTTCTTGAGGCAGAGGTTGTAACTCTGTGAGATGAACTCACAGATCAGAAAGAAGTTTCTCAGAAAGCTTCTTTCACGTTTTGAACGGAGGAAATTTCCTTTATCAGCGTAGGCCTCAATGTGATCCAAAGAAGCCCTTCTCAGTTTCCCCAAAGACAGTGTTAATGGACTGCTCCACGAAACATAAGTGTAACTCTGTGAGATGAATTCACACATCACCAAGAAGTTTCTAAGAAAGCTTCTTTCTAGTTTTCATCTGGATATTTCCTTTGTCACTGTAATGTTCATTGCGCTATGAAGTATCTAATTGCAGATTTCCAGAAAACTGTGCTAACAAACTGATCACTGAAGAGAAACGTGTAACTCTGTGAGTTGCATTCACACATGGCAATGCAGTTTCTCAGAAAGCTTCTCTTTAGTTATTATGTGAGGATAATTCCTTTATCACCATGGGCCCCAATATGCTCCCAAATATCACTTTGCAGATTCCACGAAAAGAGTGTTAGCAAACTGCTTCTTGAGGCAGAGGTTGTAACTCTGTGAGATGAACTCACAGATCAGAAAGAAGTTTCTCAGAAAGCTTCTTTCACGTTTTGAACGGAGGAAATTTCCTTTATCAGCGTAGGCCTCAATGTGATCCAAAGAAGCCCTTCTCAGTTTCCCCAAAGACAGTGTTAATGGACTGCTCCACGAAACATAAGTGTAACTCTGTGAGATGAATTCACACATCACCAAGAAGTTTCTAAGAAAGCTTCTTTCTAGTTTTCATCTGGATATTTCCTTTGTCACTGTAATGTTCATTGCGCTATGAAGTATCTAATTGCAGATTTCCAGAAAACTGTGCTAACAAACTGATCACTGAAGAGAAACGTGTAACTCTGTGAGTTGCATTCACACATGGCAATGCAGTTTCTCAGAAAGCTTCTCTTTAGTTATTATGTGAGGATAATTCCTTTATCACCATGGGCCCCAATAGGCTCCCAAATATCACTTTGCAGATTCCACGAAAAGAGTGTTAGCAAACTGCTTCTTGAGGCAGAGGTTGTAACTCTGTGAGATGAACTCACAGATCAGAAAGAAGTTTCTCAGAAAGCTTCTTTCACGTTTTGAACGGAGGAAATTTCCTTTATCAGCGTAGGCCTCAATGTGATCCAAAGAAGCCCTTCTCAGTTTCCCCAAAGACAGTGTTAATGGACTGCTCCACGAAACATAAGTGTAACTCTGTGAGATGAATTCACACATCACCAAGAAGTTTCTAAGAAAGCTTCTTTCTAGTTTTCATCTGGATATTTCCTTTGTCACTGTAATGTTCATTGCGCTATGAAGTATCTAATTGCAGATTTCCAGAAAACTGTGCTAACAAACTGATCACTGAAGAGAAACGTGTAACTCTGTGAGTTGCATTCACACATGGCAATTCAGTTTCTCAGAAAGCTTCTCTTTAGTTATTATGTGAGGATAATTCCTTTATCACCATGGGCCCCAATAGGCTCCCAAATATCACTTTGCAGATTCCACGAAAAGAGTGTTAGCAAACTGCTTCTTGAGGCAGAGGTTGTAACTCTGTGAGATGAACTCACAGATCAGAAAGAAGTTTCTCAGAAAGCTTCTTTCACGTTTTGAACGGAGGAAATTTCCTTTATCAGCGTAGGCCTCAATGTGATCCAAAGAAGCCCTTCTCAGTTTCCCCAAAGACAGTGTTAATGGACTGCTCCACGAAACATAAGTGTAACTCTGTGAGATGAATTCACACATCACCAAGAAGTTTCTAAGAAAGCTTCTTTCTAGTTTTCATCTGGATATTTCCTTTGTCACTGTAATGTTCATTGCGCTATGAAGTATCTAATTGCAGATTTCCAGAAAACTGTGCTAACAAACTGATCACTGAAGAGAAACGTGTAACTCTGTGAGTTGCATTCACACATGGCAATGCAGTTTCTCAGAAAGCTTCTCTTTAGTTATTATGTGAGGATAATTCCTTTATCACCATGGGCCCCAATAGGCTCCCAAATATCACTTTGCAGATTCCACGAAAAGAGTGTTAGCAAACTGCTTCTTGAGGCAGAGGTTGTAACTCTGTGAGATGAACTCACAGATCAGAAAGAAGTTTCTCAGAAAGCTTCTTTCACGTTTTGAACGGAGGAAATTTCCTTTATCAGCGTAGGCCTCAATGTGATCCAAAGAAGCCCTTCTCAGTTTCCCCAAAGACAGTGTTAATGGACTGCTCCACGAAACATAAGTGTAACTCTGTGAGATGAATTCACACATCACCAAGAAGTTTCTAAGAAAGCTTCTTTCTAGTTTTCATCTGGATATTTCCTTTGTCACTGTAATGTTCATTGCGCTATGAAGTATCTAATTGCAGATTTCCAGAAAACTGTGCTAACAAACTGATCACTGAAGAGAAACGTGTAACTCTGTGAGTTGCATTCACACATGGCAATTCAGTTTCTCAGAAAGCTTCTCTTTAGTTATTATGTGAGGATAATTCCTTTATCACCATGGGCCCCAATATGCTCCCAAATATCACTTTGCAGATTCCACGAAAAGAGTGTTAGCAAACTGCTTCTTGAGGCAGAGGTTGTAACTCTGTGAGATGAACTCACAGATCAGAAAGAAGTTTCTCAGAAAGCTTCTTTCACGTTTTGAACGGAGGAAATTTCCTTTATCAGCGTAGGCCTCAATGTGATCCAAAGAAGCCCTTCTCAGTTTCCCCAAAGACAGTGTTAATGGACTGCTCCACGAAACATAAGTGTAACTCTGTGAGATGAATTCACACATCACCAAGAAGTTTCTAAGAAAGCTTCTTTCTAGTTTTCATCTGGATATTTCCTTTGTCACTGTAATGTTCATTGCGCTATGAAGTATCTAATTGCAGATTTCCAGAAAACTGTGCTAACAAACTGATCACTGAAGAGAAACGTGTAACTCTGTGAGTTGCATTCACACATGGCAATTCAGTTTCTCAGAAAGCTTCTCTTTAGTTATTATGTGAGGATATTCCTTTATCACCATGAGCCCCAATAGGCTCCCAAATATCACTTTGCAGATTCCACGAAAAGAGTGTTAGCAAACTGCTTCTTGAGGCAGAGGTTGTAACTCTGTGAGATGAACTCACAGATCAGAAAGAAGTTTCTCAGAAAGCTTCTTTCACGTTTTGAACGGAGGAAATTTCCTTTATCAGCGTAGGCCTCAATGTGATCCAAAGAAGCCCTTCTCAGTTTCCCCAAAGACAGTGTTAATGGACTGCTCCACGAAACATAAGTGTAACTCTGTGAGATGAATTCACACATCACCAAGAAGTTTCTAAGAAAGCTTCTTTCTAGTTTTCATCTGGATATTTCCTTTGTCACTGTAATGTTCATTGCGCTATGAAGTATCTAATTGCAGATTTCCAGAAAACTGTGCTAACAAACTGATCACTGAAGAGAAACGTGTAACTCTGTGAGTTGCATTCACACATGGCAATGCAGTTTCTCAGAAAGCTTCTCTTTAGTTATTATGTGAGGATAATTCCTTTATCACCATGGGCCCCAATATGCTCCCAAATATCACTTTGCAGATTCCACGAAAAGAGTGTTAGCAAACTGCTTCTTGAGGCAGAGGTTGTAACTCTGTGAGATGAACTCACAGATCAGAAAGAAGTTTCTCAGAAAGCTTCTTTCACGTTTTGAACGGAGGAAATTTCCTTTATCAGCGTAGGCCTCAATGTGATCCAAAGAAGCCCTTCTCAGTTTCCCCAAAGACAGTGTTAATGGACTGCTCCACGAAACATAAGTGTAACTCTGTGAGATGAATTCACACATCACCAAGAAGTTTCTAAGAAAGCTTCTTTCTAGTTTTCATCTGGATATTTCCTTTGTCACTGTAATGTTCATTGCGCTATGAAGTATCTAATTGCAGATTTCCAGAAAACTGTGCTAACAAACTGATCACTGAAGAGAAACGTGTAACTCTGTGAGTTGCATTCACACATGGCAATTCAGTTTCTCAGAAAGCTTCTCTTTAGTTATTATGTGAGGATAATTCCTTTATCACCATGGGCCCCAATAGGCTCCCAAATATCACTTTGCAGATTCCACGAAAAGAGTGTTAGCAAACTGCTTCTTGAGGCAGAGGTTGTAACTCTGTGAGATGAACTCACAGATCAGAAAGAAGTTTCTCAGAAAGCTTCTTTCACGTTTTGAACGGAGGAAATTTCCTTTATCAGCGTAGGCCTCAATGTGATCCAAAGAAGCCCTTCTCAGTTTCCCCAAAGACAGTGTTAATGGACTGCTCCACGAAACATAAGTGTAACTCTGTGAGATGAATTCACACATCACCAAGAAGTTTCTAAGAAAGCTTCTTTCTAGTTTTCATCTGGATATTTCCTTTGTCACTGTAATGTTCATTGCGCTATGAAGTATCTAATTGCAGATTTCCAGAAAACTGTGCTAACAAACTGATCACTGAAGAGAAACGTGTAACTCTGTGAGTTGCATTCACACATGGCAATGCAGTTTCTCAGAAAGCTTCTCTTTAGTTATTATGTGAGGATAATTCCTTTATCACCATGGGCCCCAATAGGCTCCCAAATATCACTTTGCAGATTCCACGAAAAGAGTGTTAGCAAACTGCTTCTTGAGGCAGAGGTTGTAACTCTGTGAGATGAACTCACAGATCAGAAAGAAGTTTCTCACGAAGCTTCTTTCACGTTTTGAACGGAGGAAATTTCCTTTATCAGCGTAGGCCTCAATGTGATCCAAAGAAGCCCTTCTCAGTTTCCCCAAAGACAGTGTTAATGGACTGCTCCACGAAACATAAGTGTAACTCTGTGAGATGAATTCACACATCACCAAGAAGTTTCTAAGAAAGCTTCTTTCTAGTTTTCATCTGGATATTTCCTTTGTCACTGTAATGTTCATTGCGCTATGAAGTATCTAATTGCAGATTTCCAGAAAACTGTGCTAACAAACTGATCACTGAAGAGAAACGTGTAACTCTGTGAGTTGCATTCACACATGGCAATGCAGTTTCTCAGAAAGCTTCTCTTTAGTTATTATGTGAGGATAATTCCTTTATCACCATGGGCCCCAATATGCTCCCAAATATCACTTTGCAGATTCCACGAAAAGAGTGTTAGCAAACTGCTTCTTGAGGCAGAGGTTGTAACTCTGTGAGATGAACTCACAGATCAGAAAGAAGTTTCTCAGAAAGCTTCTTTCACGTTTTGAACGGAGGAAATTTCCTTTATCAGCGTAGGCCTCAATGTGATCCAAAGAAGCCCTTCTCAGTTTCCCCAAAGACAGTGTTAATGGACTGCTCCACGAAACATAAGTGTAACTCTGTGAGATGAATTCACACATCACCAAGAAGTTTCTAAGAAAGCTTCTTTCTAGTTTTCATCTGGATATTTCCTTTGTCACTGTAATGTTCATTGCGCTATGAAGTATCTAATTGCAGATTTCCAGAAAACTGTGCTAACAAACTGATCACTGAAGAGAAACGTGTAACTCTGTGAGTTGCATTCACACATGGCAATGCAGTTTCTCAGAAAGCTTCTCTTTAGTTATTATGTGAGGATAATTCCTTTATCACCATGGGCCCCAATAGGCTCCCAAATATCACTTTGCAGATTCCACGAAAAGAGTGTTAGCAAACTGCTTCTTGAGGCAGAGGTTGTAACTCTGTGAGATGAACTCACAGATCAGAAAGAAGTTTCTCAGAAAGCTTCTTTCACGTTTTGAACGGAGGAAATTTCCTTTATCAGCGTAGGCCTCAATGTGATCCAAAGAAGCCCTTCTCAGTTTCCCCAAAGACAGTGTTAATGGACTGCTCCACGAAACATAAGTGTAACTCTGTGAGATGAATTCACACATCACCAAGAAGTTTCTAAGAAAGCTTCTTTCTAGTTTTCATCTGGATATTTCCTTTGTCACTGTAATGTTCATTGCGCTATGAAGTATCTAATTGCAGATTTCCAGAAAACTGTGCTAACAAACTGATCACTGAAGAGAAACGTGTAACTCTGTGAGTTGCATTCACACATGGCAATTCAGTTTCTCAGAAAGCTTCTCTTTAGTTATTATGTGAGGATAATTCCTTTATCACCATGGGCCCCAATAGGCTCCCAAATATCACTTTGCAGATTCCACGAAAAGAGTGTTAGCAAACTGCTTCTTGAGGCAGAGGTTGTAACTCTGTGAGATGAACTCACAGATCAGAAAGAAGTTTCTCAGAAAGCTTCTTTCACGTTTTGAACGGAGGAAATTTCCTTTATCAGCGTAGGCCTCAATGTGATCCAAAGAAGCCCTTCTCAGTTTCCCCAAAGACAGTGTTAATGGACTGCTCCACGAAACATAAGTGTAACTCTGTGAGATGAATTCACACATCACCAAGAAGTTTCTAAGAAAGCTTCTTTCTAGTTTTCATCTGGATATTTCCTTTGTCACTGTAATGTTCATTGCGCTATGAAGTATCTAATTGCAGATTTCCAGAAAACTGTGCTAACAAACTGATCACTGAAGAGAAACGTGTAACTCTGTGAGTTGCATTCACACATGGCAATTCAGTTTCTCAGAAAGCTTCTCTTTAGTTATTATGTGAGGATAATTCCTTTATCACCATGGGCCCCAATAGGCTCCCAAATATCACTTTGCAGATTCCACGAAAAGAGTGTTAGCAAACTGCTTCTTGAGGCAGAGGTTGTAACTCTGTGAGATGAACTCACAGATCAGAAAGAAGTTTCTCAGAAAGCTTCTTTCACGTTTTGAACGGAGGAAATTTCCTTTATCAGCGTAGGCCTCAATGTGATCCAAAGAAGCCCTTCTCAGTTTCCCCAAAGACAGTGTTAATGGACTGCTCCACGAAACATAAGTGTAACTCTGTGAGATGAATTCACACATCACCAAGAAGTTTCTAAGAAAGCTTCTTTCTAGTTTTCATCTGGATATTTCCTTTGTCACTGTAATGTTCATTGCGCTATGAAGTATCTAATTGCAGATTTCCAGAAAACTGTGCTAACAAACTGATCACTGAAGAGAAACGTGTAACTCTGTGAGTTGCATTCACACATGGCAATTCAGTTTCTCAGAAAGCTTCTCTTTAGTTATTATGTGAGGATAATTCCTTTATCACCATGGGCCCCAATATGCTCCCAAATATCACTTTGCAGATTCCACGAAAAGAGTGTTAGCAAACTGCTTCTTGAGGCAGAGGTTGTAACTCTGTGAGATGAACTCACAGATCAGAAAGAAGTTTCTCAGAAAGCTTCTTTCACGTTTTGAACGGAGGAAATTTCCTTTATCAGCGTAGGCCTCAATGTGATCCAAAGAAGCCCTTCTCAGTTTCCCCAAAGACAGTGTTAATGGACTGCTCCACGAAACATAAGTGTAACTCTGTGAGATGAATTCACACATCACCAAGAAGTTTCTAAGAAAGCTTCTTTCTAGTTTTCATCTGGATATTTCCTTTGTCACTGTAATGTTCATTGCGCTATGAAGTATCTAATTGCAGATTTCCAGAAAACTGTGCTAACAAACTGATCACTGAAGAGAAACGTGTAACTCTGTGAGTTGCATTCACACATGGCAATTCAGTTTCTCAGAAAGCTTCTCTTTAGTTATTATGTGAGGATAATTCCTTTATCACCATGGGCCCCAATATGCTCCCAAATATCACTTTGCAGATTCCACGAAAAGAGTGTTAGCAAACTGCTTCTTGAGGCAGAGGTTGTAACTCTGTGAGATGAACTCACAGATCAGAAAGAAGTTTCTCAGAAAGCTTCTTTCACGTTTTGAACGGAGGAAATTTCCTTTATCAGCGTAGGCCTCAATGTGATCCAAAGAAGCCCTTCTCAGTTTCCCCAAAGACAGTGTTAATGGACTGCTCCACGAAACATAAGTGTAACTCTGTGAGATGAATTCACACATCACCAAGAAGTTTCTAAGAAAGCTTCTTTCTAGTTTTCATCTGGATATTTCCTTTGTCACTGTAATGTTCATTGCGCTATGAAGTATCTAATTGCAGATTTCCAGAAAACTGTGCTAACAAACTGATCACTGAAGAGAAACGTGTAACTCTGTGAGTTGCATTCACACATGGCAATGCAGTTTCTCAGAAAGCTTCTCTTTAGTTATTATGTGAGGATAATTCCTTTATCACCATGGGCCCCAATAGGCTCCCAAATATCACTTTGCAGATTCCACGAAAAGAGTGTTAGCAAACTGCTTCTTGAGGCAGAGGTTGTAACTCTGTGAGATGAACTCACAGATCAGAAAGAAGTTTCTCAGAAAGCTTCTTTCACGTTTTGAACGGAGGAAATTTCCTTTATCAGCGTAGGCCTCAATGTGATCCAAAGAAGCCCTTCTCAGTTTCCCCAAAGACAGTGTTAATGGACTGCTCCACGAAACATAAGTGTAACTCTGTGAGATGAATTCACACATCACCAAGAAGTTTCTAAGAAAGCTTCTTTCTAGTTTTCATCTGGATATTTCCTTTGTCACTGTAATGTTCATTGCGCTATGAAGTATCTAATTGCAGATTTCCAGAAAACTGTGCTAACAAACTGATCACTGAAGAGAAACGTGTAACTCTGTGAGTTGCATTCACACATGGCAATGCAGTTTCTCAGAAAGCTTCTCTTTAGTTATTATGTGAGGATAATTCCTTTATCACCATGGGCCCCAATATGCTCCCAAATATCACTTTGCAGATTCCACGAAAAGAGTGTTAGCAAACTGCTTCTTGAGGCAGAGGTTGTAACTCTGTGAGATGAACTCACAGATCAGAAAGAAGTTTCTCAGAAAGCTTCTTTCACGTTTTGAACGGAGGAAATTTCCTTTATCAGCGTAGGCCTCAATGTGATCCAAAGAAGCCCTTCTCAGTTTCCCCAAAGACAGTGTTAATGGACTGCTCCACGAAACATAAGTGTAACTCTGTGAGATGAATTCACACATCACCAAGAAGTTTCTAAGAAAGCTTCTTTCTAGTTTTCATCTGGATATTTCCTTTGTCACTGTAATGTTCATTGCGCTATGAAGTATCTAATTGCAGATTTCCAGAAAACTGTGCTAACAAACTGATCACTGAAGAGAAACGTGTAACTCTGTGAGTTGCATTCACACATGGCAATGCAGTTTCTCAGAAAGCTTCTCTTTAGTTATTATGTGAGGATAATTCCTTTATCACCATGGGCCCCAATATGCTCCCAAATATCACTTTGCAGATTCCACGAAAAGAGTGTTAGCAAACTGCTTCTTGAGGCAGAGGTTGTAACTCTGTGAGATGAACTCACAGATCAGAAAGAAGTTTCTCAGAAAGCTTCTTTCACGTTTTGAACGGAGGAAATTTCCTTTATCAGCGTAGGCCTCAATGTGATCCAAAGAAGCCCTTCTCAGTTTCCCCAAAGACAGTGTTAATGGACTGCTCCACGAAACATAAGTGTAACTCTGTGAGATGAATTCACACATCACCAAGAAGTTTCTAAGAAAGCTTCTTTCTAGTTTTCATCTGGATATTTCCTTTGTCACTGTAATGTTCATTGCGCTATGAAGTATCTAATTGCAGATTTCCAGAAAACTGTGCTAACAAACTGATCACTGAAGAGAAACGTGTAACTCTGTGAGTTGCATTCACACATGGCAATGCAGTTTCTCAGAAAGCTTCTCTTTAGTTATTATGTGAGGATAATTCCTTTATCACCATGGGCCCCAATATGCTCCCAAATATCACTTTGCAGATTCCACGAAAAGAGTGTTAGCAAACTGCTTCTTGAGGCAGAGGTTGTAACTCTGTGAGATGAACTCACAGATCAGAAAGAAGTTTCTCAGAAAGCTTCTTTCACGTTTTGAACGGAGGAAATTTCCTTTATCAGCGTAGGCCTCAATGTGATCCAAAGAAGCCCTTCTCAGTTTCCCCAAAGACAGTGTTAATAGGACTGCTCCACGAAACATAAGTGTAACTCTGTGAGATGAATTCACACATCACCAAGAAGTTTCTAAGAAAGCTTCTTTCTAGTTTTCATCTGGATATTTCCTTTGTCACTGTAATGTTCATTGCGCTATGAAGTATCTAATTGCAGATCTCCAGAAAACTGTGCTAACAAACTGATCACTGAAGAGAAACGTGTAACTCTGTGAGTTGCATTCACACATGGCAATGCACTTTCTCAGAAAGCTTCTCTTTAGTTATTATGTGCGGATATTTCCTTTATCACCATGGGCCCAATAGGCTGCCAAATATCACTTTGCAGATTCCAGGAGAAGAGTGTTAGCAAACTGCTTCTTGAGGCTGAGGTTGTAACTCTGTGAGATGAACTCACAGATCAGAAAGAAGTTTCTCAGAAAGCTTCTTTCTCATTTTTATTGGAAGATGTTTCCATTGGCCCCATTGTTTTCATAGGGATCGGGAATATCTGTTCTCAGATTCCACACAAATAGGGCTAGGCCACGGCCCCACGAAATACAGCTGCAACTTAGTGAGTTGAATTCACACATCACAAAGCGGTTTCTCAGAAATCTTCTTTCTGTAGTAAGACCAGGTTATTTGTGGTCTTGGAGCGCCACCGTGTGTCCTATTGCAGATTCTGCGAAAACTCTGTTAGCAAGTTTCTCAGTGGAAACAATGATGGACATCTGTGGGCTGAATTCACCCACAACAAAAGTTTCTGAGAAGGCTTCTCTGCAGGTTTCTCTGAGGATAGTTCCTTATTCAGCATGTGATTCAACGATATCCAAGACATTCACATCTGAGATTCCTCAAAATGAGTGCTAGGAAACTCCCCCGAGAAAGGGTGATAGAACACTGTGAAATGAATTCACATATCACAAAGCAGTTTCTCAGAAAGCTTGGTTCTGCTTTCTCTTGGAGGATATTTCTTTTTCCTTCTATTCTTCAAAGCTATCTGAAATATCACTTCTCGGAATCCACGGAAACAGTCCTAAGAAACGTCTCCAAAAAACAATGGCGTAACTCTGTGAGTTGCATTCACACATGGCAATGCAGTTTCTCAGAAAGCTTCTCTTTAGTTATTATGTGAGGATAATTCCTTTATCACCATGGGCCCCAATATGCTCTCAAATATCACTTTGCAGATTGCACTAAAGGAGTGTTAGCAAACTGCTTCTTGAGGCAGAGATTGTAACTCTGTGAGATAAACTCACAGATCAGAAAGAAGTTTCTCAGAAAGCTTCTTTCACGTTTTGAACGGATGAAATTTCCTTTATCAGCGTAGGCCTCAATGTGATCCAAAGAAGCCCTTCTCAGTTTCCCCAAAGACAGTGTTAATGGACTGCTCCACGAAACATAAGTGTAACTCTGTGAGATGAATTCACACATCACCAAGAAGTTTCTAAGAAAGCTTCTTTCTAGTTTTCATCTGGATATTTCCTTTGTCACTGTAATGTTCATTGCGCTATGAAGTATCTAATTGCAGATTTCCAGAAAACTGTGCTAACAAACTGATCACTGAAGAGAAACGTGTAACTCTGTGAGTTGCATTCACACATGGCAATTCAGTTTCTCAGAAAGCTTCTCTTTAGTTATTATGTGAGGATAATTCCTTTATCACCATGGGCCCCAATAGGCTCCCAAATATCACTTTGCAGATTCCACGAAAAGAGTGTTAGCAAACTGCTTCTTGAGGCAGAGGTTGTAACTCTGTGAGATGAACTCACAGATCAGAAAGAAGTTTCTCAGAAAGCTTCTTTCACGTTTTGAACGGAGGAAATTTCCTTTATCAGCGTAGGCCTCAATGTGATCCAAAGAAGCCCTTCTCAGTTTCCCCAAAGACAGTGTTAATGGACTGCTCCACGAAACATAAGTGTAACTCTGTGAGATGAATTCACACATCACCAAGAAGTTTCTAAGAAAGCTTCTTTCTAGTTTTCATCTGGATATTTCCTTTGTCACTGTAATGTTCATTGCGCTATGAAGTATCTAATTGCAGATTTCCAGAAAACTGTGCTAACAAACTGATCACTGAAGAGAAACGTGTAACTCTGTGAGTTGCATTCACACATGGCAATGCAGTTTCTCAGAAAGCTTCTCTTTAGTTATTATGTGAGGATAATTCCTTTATCACCATGGGCCCCAATAGGCTCCCAAATATCACTTTGCAGATTCCACGAAAAGAGTGTTAGCAAACTGCTTCTTGAGGCAGAGGTTGTAACTCTGTGAGATGAACTCACAGATCAGAAAGAAGTTTCTCAGAAAGCTTCTTTCACGTTTTGAACGGAGGAAATTTCCTTTATCAGCGTAGGCCTCAATGTGATCCAAAGAAGCCCTTCTCAGTTTCCCCAAAGACAGTGTTAATGGACTGCTCCACGAAACATAAGTGTAACTCTGTGAGATGAATTCACACATCACCAAGAAGTTTCTAAGAAAGCTTCTTTCTAGTTTTCATCTGGATATTTCCTTTGTCACTGTAATGTTCATTGCGCTATGAAGTATCTAATTGCAGATTTCCAGAAAACTGTGCTAACAAACTGATCACTGAAGAGAAACGTGTAACTCTGTGAGTTGCATTCACACATGGCAATGCAGTTTCTCAGAAAGCTTCTCTTTAGTTATTATGTGAGGATAATTCCTTTATCACCATGGGCCCCAATAGGCTCCCAAATATCACTTTGCAGATTCCACGAAAAGAGTGTTAGCAAACTGCTTCTTGAGGCAGAGGTTGTAACTCTGTGAGATGAACTCACAGATCAGAAAGAAGTTTCTCAGAAAGCTTCTTTCACGTTTTGAACGGAGGAAATTTCCTTTATCAGCGTAGGCCTCAATGTGATCCAAAGAAGCCCTTCTCAGTTTCCCCAAAGACAGTGTTAATGGACTGCTCCACGAAACATAAGTGTAACTCTGTGAGATGAATTCACACATCACCAAGAAGTTTCTAAGAAAGCTTCTTTCTAGTTTTCATCTGGATATTTCCTTTGTCACTGTAATGTTCATTGCGCTATGAAGTATCTAATTGCAGATTTCCAGAAAACTGTGCTAACAAACTGATCACTGAAGAGAAACGTGTAACTCTGTGAGTTGCATTCACACATGGCAATTCAGTTTCTCAGAAAGCTTCTCTTTAGTTATTATGTGAGGATATTTCCTTTATCACCATGGGCCCCAATAGGCTCCCAAATATCACTTTGCAGATTCCACGAAAAGAGTGTTAGCAAACTGCTTCTTGAGGCAGAGGTTGTAACTCTGTGAGATGAACTCACAGATCAGAAAGAAGTTTCTCAGAAAGCTTCTTTCAC
The DNA here is from genome assembly GCF_007565055.1 of Rhinopithecus roxellana. Lineage (NCBI taxonomy): Eukaryota > Metazoa > Chordata > Mammalia > Primates > Cercopithecidae > Rhinopithecus > Rhinopithecus roxellana. The sequence goes on along the minus strand of NC_044553.1, from coordinate 130,623,405 downwards.
GTTTTGAACGGAGGAAATTTCCTTTATCAGCGTAGGCCTCAATGTGATCCAAAGAAGCCCTTCTCAGTTTCCCCAAAGACAGTGTTAATGGACTGCTCCACGAAACATAAGTGTAACTCTGTGAGATGAATTCACACATCACCAAGAAGTTTCTAAGAAAGCTTCTTTCTAGTTTTCATCTGGATATTTCCTTTGTCACTGTAATGTTCATTGCGCTATGAAGTATCTAATTGCAGATTTCCAGAAAACTGTGCTAACAAACTGATCACTGAAGAGAAACGTGTAACTCTGTGAGTTGCATTCACACATGGCAATGCAGTTTCTCAGAAAGCTTCTCTTTAGTTATTATGTGAGGATAATTCCTTTATCACCATGGGCCCCAATAGGCTCCCAAATATCACTTTGCAGATTCCACGAAAAGAGTGTTAGCAAACTGCTTCTTGAGGCAGAGGTTGTAACTCTGTGAGATGAACTCACAGATCAGAAAGAAGTTTCTCAGAAAGCTTCTTTCACGTTTTGAACGGAGGAAATTTCCTTTATCAGCGTAGGCCTCAATGTGATCCAAAGAAGCCCTTCTCAGTTTCCCCAAAGACAGTGTTAATGGACTGCTCCACGAAACATAAGTGTAACTCTGTGAGATGAATTCACACATCACCAAGAAGTTTCTAAGAAAGCTTCTTTCTAGTTTTCATCTGGATATTTCCTTTGTCACTGTAATGTTCATTGCGCTATGAAGTATCTAATTGCAGATTTCCAGAAAACTGTGCTAACAAACTGATCACTGAAGAGAAACGTGTAACTCTGTGAGTTGCATTCACACATGGCAATGCAGTTTCTCAGAAAGCTTCTCTTTAGTTATTATGTGAGGATAATTCCTTTATCACCATGGGCCCCAATAGGCTCCCAAATATCACTTTGCAGATTCCACGAAAAGAGTGTTAGCAAACTGCTTCTTGAGGCAGAGGTTGTAACTCTGTGAGATGAACTCACAGATCAGAAAGAAGTTTCTCAGAAAGCTTCTTTCACGTTTTGAACGGAGGAAATTTCCTTTATCAGCGTAGGCCTCAATGTGATCCAAAGAAGCCCTTCTCAGTTTCCCCAAAGACAGTGTTAATGGACTGCTCCACGAAACATAAGTGTAACTCTGTGAGATGAATTCACACATCACCAAGAAGTTTCTAAGAAAGCTTCTTTCTAGTTTTCATCTGGATATTTCCTTTGTCACTGTAATGTTCATTGCGCTATGAAGTATCTAATTGCAGATTTCCAGAAAACTGTGCTAACAAACTGATCACTGAAGAGAAACGTGTAACTCTGTGAGTTGCATTCACACATGGCAATGCAGTTTCTCAGAAAGCTTCTCTTTAGTTATTATGTGAGGATAATTCCTTTATCACCATGGGCCCCAATAGGCTCCCAAATATCACTTTGCAGATTCCACGAAAAGAGTGTTAGCAAACTGCTTCTTGAGGCAGAGGTTGTAACTCTGTGAGATGAACTCACAGATCAGAAAGAAGTTTCTCAGAAAGCTTCTTTCACGTTTTGAACGGAGGAAATTTCCTTTATCAGCGTAGGCCTCAATGTGATCCAAAGAAGCCCTTCTCAGTTTCCCCAAAGACAGTGTTAATGGACTGCTCCACGAAACATAAGTGTAACTCTGTGAGATGAATTCACACATCACCAAGAAGTTTCTAAGAAAGCTTCTTTCTAGTTTTCATCTGGATATTTCCTTTGTCACTGTAATGTTCATTGCGCTATGAAGTATCTAATTGCAGATTTCCAGAAAACTGTGCTAACAAACTGATCACTGAAGAGAAACGTGTAACTCTGTGAGTTGCATTCACACATGGCAATTCAGTTTCTCAGAAAGCTTCTCTTTAGTTATTATGTGAGGATAATTCCTTTATCACCATGGGCCCCAATAGGCTCCCAAATATCACTTTGCAGATTCCACGAAAAGAGTGTTAGCAAACTGCTTCTTGAGGCAGAGGTTGTAACTCTGTGAGATGAACTCACAGATCAGAAAGAAGTTTCTCAGAAAGCTTCTTTCACGTTTTGAACGGAGGAAATTTCCTTTATCAGCGTAGGCCTCAATGTGATCCAAAGAAGCCCTTCTCAGTTTCCCCAAAGACAGTGTTAATGGACTGCTCCACGAAACATAAGTGTAACTCTGTGAGATGAATTCACACATCACCAAGAAGTTTCTAAGAAAGCTTCTTTCTAGTTTTCATCTGGATATTTCCTTTGTCACTGTAATGTTCATTGCGCTATGAAGTATCTAATTGCAGATTTCCAGAAAACTGTGCTAACAAACTGATCACTGAAGAGAAACGTGTAACTCTGTGAGTTGCATTCACACATGGCAATGCAGTTTCTCAGAAAGCTTCTCTTTAGTTATTATGTGAGGATAATTCCTTTATCACCATGGGCCCCAATAGGCTCCCAAATATCACTTTGCAGATTCCACGAAAAGAGTGTTAGCAAACTGCTTCTTGAGGCAGAGGTTGTAACTCTGTGAGATGAACTCACAGATCAGAAAGAAGTTTCTCAGAAAGCTTCTTTCACGTTTTGAACGGAGGAAATTTCCTTTATCAGCGTAGGCCTCAATGTGATCCAAAGAAGCCCTTCTCAGTTTCCCCAAAGACAGTGTTAATGGACTGCTCCACGAAACATAAGTGTAACTCTGTGAGATGAATTCACACATCACCAAGAAGTTTCTAAGAAAGCTTCTTTCTAGTTTTCATCTGGATATTTCCTTTGTCACTGTAATGTTCATTGCGCTATGAAGTATCTAATTGCAGATTTCCAGAAAACTGTGCTAACAAACTGATCACTGAAGAGAAACGTGTAACTCTGTGAGTTGCATTCACACATGGCAATGCAGTTTCTCAGAAAGCTTCTCTTTAGTTATTATGTGAGGATAATTCCTTTATCACCATGGGCCCCAATAGGCTCCCAAATATCACTTTGCAGATTCCACGAAAAGAGTGTTAGCAAACTGCTTCTTGAGGCAGAGGTTGTAACTCTGTGAGATGAACTCACAGATCAGAAAGAAGTTTCTCAGAAAGCTTCTTTCACGTTTTGAACGGAGGAAATTTCCTTTATCAGCGTAGGCCTCAATGTGATCCAAAGAAGCCCTTCTCAGTTTCCCCAAAGACAGTGTTAATGGACTGCTCCACGAAACATAAGTGTAACTCTGTGAGATGAATTCACACATCACCAAGAAGTTTCTAAGAAAGCTTCTTTCTAGTTTTCATCTGGATATTTCCTTTGTCACTGTAATGTTCATTGCGCTATGAAGTATCTAATTGCAGATTTCCAGAAAACTGTGCTAACAAACTGATCACTGAAGAGAAACGTGTAACTCTGTGAGTTGCATTCACACATGGCAATGCAGTTTCTCAGAAAGCTTCTCTTTAGTTATTATGTGAGGATAATTCCTTTATCACCATGGGCCCCAATATGCTCCCAAATATCACTTTGCAGATTCCACGAAAAGAGTGTTAGCAAACTGCTTCTTGAGGCAGAGGTTGTAACTCTGTGAGATGAACTCACAGATCAGAAAGAAGTTTCTCAGAAAGCTTCTTTCACGTTTTGAACGGAGGAAATTTCCTTTATCAGCGTAGGCCTCAATGTGATCCAAAGAAGCCCTTCTCAGTTTCCCCAAAGACAGTGTTAATGGACTGCTCCACGAAACATAAGTGTAACTCTGTGAGATGAATTCACACATCACCAAGAAGTTTCTAAGAAAGCTTCTTTCTAGTTTTCATCTGGATATTTCCTTTGTCACTGTAATGTTCATTGCGCTATGAAGTATCTAATTGCAGATTTCCAGAAAACTGTGCTAACAAACTGATCACTGAAGAGAAACGTGTAACTCTGTGAGTTGCATTCACACATGGCAATGCAGTTTCTCAGAAAGCTTCTCTTTAGTTATTATGTGAGGATAATTCCTTTATCACCATGGGCCCCAATATGCTCCCAAATATCACTTTGCAGATTCCACGAAAAGAGTGTTAGCAAACTGCTTCTTGAGGCAGAGGTTGTAACTCTGTGAGATGAACTCACAGATCAGAAAGAAGTTTCTCAGAAAGCTTCTTTCACGTTTTGAACGGAGGAAATTTCCTTTATCAGCGTAGGCCTCAATGTGATCCAAAGAAGCCCTTCTCAGTTTCCCCAAAGACAGTGTTAATGGACTGCTCCACGAAACATAAGTGTAACTCTGTGAGATGAATTCACACATCACCAAGAAGTTTCTAAGAAAGCTTCTTTCTAGTTTTCATCTGGATATTTCCTTTGTCACTGTAATGTTCATTGCGCTATGAAGTATCTAATTGCAGATCTCCAGAAAACTGTGCTAACAAACTGATCACTGAAGAGAAACGTGTAACTCTGTGAGTTGCATTCACACATGGCAATGCACTTTCTCAGAAAGCTTCTCTTTAGTTATTATGTGAGGATATTTCCTTTATCACCATGGGCCCAATAGGCTGCCAAATATCACTTTGCAGATTCCAGGAGAAGAGTGTTAGCAAACTGCTTCTTGAGGCTGAGGTTGTAACTCTGTGAGATGAACTCACAGATCAGAAAGAAGTTTCTCAGAAAGCTTCTTTCTCATTTTTATTGGAAGATGTTTCCATTGGCCCCATTGTTTTCATAGGGATCGGGAATATCTGTTCTCAGATTCCACACAAATAGGGCTAGGCCACGACCCCACGAAATACAGCTGCAACTTAGTGAGTTGAATTCACACATCACAAAGCGGTTTCTCAGAAATCTTCTTTCTGTAGTAAGACCAGGTTATTTGTGGTCTTGGAGCGCCACCGTGTGTCCTATTGCAGATTCTGCGAAAACTCTGTTAGCAAGTTTCTCAGTGGAAACAATGATGGACATCTGTGGGCTGAATTCACCCACAACAAAAAGTTTCTGAGAAGGCTTCTCTGCAGGTTTCTCTGAGGATAGTTCCTTATTCAGCATGTGATTCAACGATATCCAAGACATCACATCTGAGATTCCTCAAAATGAGTGCTAGGAAACTCCCCCGAGAAAGGGTGATAGAACACTGTGAAATGAATTCACATATCACAAAGCAGTTTCTCAGAAAGCTTGGTTCTGCTTTCTCTTGGAGGATATTTCTTTTTCCTTCTATTCTTCAAAGCTATCTGAAATATCACTTCTCGGAATCCACGGAAACAGTCCTAAGAAACGTCTCCAAAAAACAATGGCGTAACTCTGTGAGTTGCATTCACACATGGCAATGCAGTTTCTCAGAAAGCTTCTCTTTAGTTATTATGTGAGGATAATTCCTTTATCACCATGGGCCCCAACAGGCTGCCAAATATCACTTTGCAGATTGCACTAAAGGAGTGTTAGCAAACTGCTTCTTGAGGCAGAGGTTGTAACTCTGTGAGATGAACTCACAGATCAGAAAGAAGTTTCTCAGAAAGCTTCTTTCACGTTTTGAACGGAGGAAATTTCCTTTATCAGCGTAGGCCTCAATGTGATCCAAAGAAGCCCTTCTCAGTTTCCCCAAAGACAGTGTTAATGGACTGCTCCACGAAACATAAGTGTAACTCTGTGAGATGAATTCACACATCACCAAGAAGTTTCTAAGAAAGCTTCTTTCTAGTTTTCATCTGGATATTTCCTTTGTCACTGTAATGTTCATTGCGCTATGAAGTATCTAATTGCAGATTTCCAGAAAACTGTGCTAACAAACTGATCACTGAAGAGAAACGTGTAACTCTGTGAGTTGCATTCACACATGGCAATTCAGTTTCTCAGAAAGCTTCTCTTTAGTTATTATGTGAGGATAATTCCTTTATCACCATGGGCCCCAATAGGCTCCCAAATATCACTTTGCAGATTCCACGAAAAGAGTGTTAGCAAACTGCTTCTTGAGGCAGAGGTTGTAACTCTGTGAGATGAACTCACAGATCAGAAAGAAGTTTCTCAGAAAGCTTCTTTCACGTTTTGAACGGAGGAAATTTCCTTTATCAGCGTAGGCCTCAATGTGATCCAAAGAAGCCCTTCTCAGTTTCCCCAAAGACAGTGTTAATGGACTGCTCCACGAAACATAAGTGTAACTCTGTGAGATGAATTCACACATCACCAAGAAGTTTCTAAGAAAGCTTCTTTCTAGTTTTCATCTGGATATTTCCTTTGTCACTGTAATGTTCATTGCGCTATGAAGTATCTAATTGCAGATTTCCAGAAAACTGTGCTAACAAACTGATCACTGAAGAGAAACGTGTAACTCTGTGAGTTGCATTCACACATGGCAATGCAGTTTCTCAGAAAGCTTCTCTTTAGTTATTATGTGAGGATAATTCCTTTATCACCATGGGCCCCAATAGGCTCCCAAATATCACTTTGCAGATTCCACGAAAAGAGTGTTAGCAAACTGCTTCTTGAGGCAGAGGTTGTAACTCTGTGAGATGAACTCACAGATCAGAAAGAAGTTTCTCAGAAAGCTTCTTTCACGTTTTGAACGGAGGAAATTTCCTTTATCAGCGTAGGCCTCAATGTGATCCAAAGAAGCCCTTCTCAGTTTCCCCAAAGACAGTGTTAATGGACTGCTCCACGAAACATAAGTGTAACTCTGTGAGATGAATTCACACATCACCAAGAAGTTTCTAAGAAAGCTTCTTTCTAGTTTTCATCTGGATATTTCCTTTGTCACTGTAATGTTCATTGCGCTATGAAGTATCTAATTGCAGATTTCCAGAAAACTGTGCTAACAAACTGATCACTGAAGAGAAACGTGTAACTCTGTGAGTTGCATTCACACATGGCAATGCAGTTTCTCAGAAAGCTTCTCTTTAGTTATTATGTGAGGATAATTCCTTTATCACCATGGGCCCCAATATGCTCCCAAATATCACTTTGCAGATTCCACGAAAAGAGTGTTAGCAAACTGCTTCTTGAGGCAGAGGTTGTAACTCTGTGAGATGAACTCACAGATCAGAAAGAAGTTTCTCAGAAAGCTTCTTTCACGTTTTGAACGGAGGAAATTTCCTTTATCAGCGTAGGCCTCAATGTGATCCAAAGAAGCCCTTCTCAGTTTCCCCAAAGACAGTGTTAATGGACTGCTCCACGAAACATAAGTGTAACTCTGTGAGATGAATTCACACATCACCAAGAAGTTTCTAAGAAAGCTTCTTTCTAGTTTTCATCTGGATATTTCCTTTGTCACTGTAATGTTCATTGCGCTATGAAGTATCTAATTGCAGATTTCCAGAAAACTGTGCTAACAAACTGATCACTGAAGAGAAACGTGTAACTCTGTGAGTTGCATTCACACATGGCAATGCAGTTTCTCAGAAAGCTTCTCTTTAGTTATTATGTGAGGATAATTCCTTTATCACCATGGGCCCCAATATGCTCCCAAATATCACTTTGCAGATTCCACGAAAAGAGTGTTAGCAAACTGCTTCTTGAGGCAGAGGTTGTAACTCTGTGAGATGAACTCACAGATCAGAAAGAAGTTTCTCAGAAAGCTTCTTTCACGTTTTGAACGGAGGAAATTTCCTTTATCAGCGTAGGCCTCAATGTGATCCAAAGAAGCCCTTCTCAGTTTCCCCAAAGACAGTGTTAATGGACTGCTCCACGAAACATAAGTGTAACTCTGTGAGATGAATTCACACATCACCAAGAAGTTTCTAAGAAAGCTTCTTTCTAGTTTTCATCTGGATATTTCCTTTGTCACTGTAATGTTCATTGCGCTATGAAGTATCTAATTGCAGATCTCCAGAAAACTGTGCTAACAAACTGATCACTGAAGAGAAACGTGTAACTCTGTGAGTTGCATTCACACATGGCAATGCACTTTCTCAGAAAGCTTCTCTTTAGTTATTATGTGAGGATATTTCCTTTATCACCATGGGCCCCAATAGGCTCCCAAATATCACTTTGCAGTTTCCACGAAAAGAGTGTTAGCAAACTGCTTCTTGAGCAGAGGTTGTAATTCTGTGAGATGAACTCACAGATCAGAAAGAAGTTTCTCAGAAAGCTTCTTTCTCATTTTTATTGGAAGATGTTTCCGTTGGCCCCATTGTTTTCATAGGGATCGGGAATATCTGTTCTTAGATTCCACACAAATAGGGCTAGGCCACGGCCCCACGAAATACAGCTGCAACTTAGTGAGTTGAATTCACACATCACAATGCGGTTTCTCAGAAATCTTCTTTCTTTAGTAAGACCATGTTATTTGTGGTCTTGGAGCGCCACCGTGTGTCCTATTGCAGATTCTGCGAAAACTCTGTTAGCAAGTTTCTCAGTGGAAACAATGATGGACATCTGTGGGCTGAATTCACCCACTACAAAAAGTTTCTGAGAAGGCTTCTCTGCAGGTTTCTCTGAGGATAGTTCCTCATTCAGCATGTGATTCAACGATATCCAAGACATCACATCTGAGATTCCTCAAAATGAGTGCTAGGAAACTCCCCCGAGAAAGGGTGATAGAACACTGTGAAATGAATTCACATATCACAAAGCAGTTTCTCAGAAAGCTTGGTTCTGCTTTCTCTTGGAGGATATTTCTTTTTCCTTCTATTCTTCAAAGCTATCTGAAATATCACTTCTCGGAATCCACGGAAACAGTCCTAAGAAACGTCTCCAAAACAATGGCGTAACTCTGTGAGTTGCATTCACACATGGCAATGCAGTTTCTCAGAAAGCTTCTCTTTAATTATTATGTGAGGATAATTCCTTTATCACCATGGGCCCCAATATGCTCCCAAATATCACTTTGCAGTTTCCACGAAAAGAGTGTTAGCAAACTGCTTCTTGAGGCAGAGGTTGTAACTCTGTGAGATGAACTCACAGATCAGAAAGAAGTTTCTCAGAAAGCTTCTTTCACGTTTTGAACGGATGAAATTTCCTTTATCAGCGTAGGCCTCAATGTGATCCAAAGAAGCCCTTCTCAGTTTCCCCAAAGACAGTGTTAATGGACTGCTCCACGAAACATAAGTGTAACTCTGTGAGATGAATTCACACATCACCAAGAAGTTTCTAAGAAAGCTTCTTTCTAGTTTTCATCTGGATATTTCCTTTGTCACTGTAATGTTCATTGCGCTATGAAGTATCTAATTGCAGATTTCCAGAAAACTGTGCTAACAAACTGATCACTGAAGAGAAACGTGTAACTCTGTGAGTTGCATTCACACATGGCAATTCAGTTTCTCAGAAAGCTTCTCTTTAGTTATTATGTGAGGATAATTCCTTTATCACCATGGGCCCCAATAGGCTCCCAAATATCACTTTGCAGATTCCACGAAAAGAGTGTTAGCAAACTGCTTCTTGAGGCAGAGGTTGTAACTCTGTGAGATGAACTCACAGATCAGAAAGAAGTTTCTCAGAAAGCTTCTTTCACGTTTTGAACGGAGGAAATTTCCTTTATCAGCGTAGGCCTCAATGTGATCCAAAGAAGCCCTTCTCAGTTTCCCCAAAGACAGTGTTAATGGACTGCTCCACGAAACATAAGTGTAACTCTGTGAGATGAATTCACACATCACCAAGAAGTTTCTAAGAAAGCTTCTTTCTAGTTTTCATCTGGATATTTCCTTTGTCACTGTAATGTTCATTGCGCTATGAAGTATCTAATTGCAGATTTCCAGAAAACTGTGCTAACAAACTGATCACTGAAGAGAAACGTGTAACTCTGTGAGTTGCATTCACACATGGCAATTCAGTTTCTCAGAAAGCTTCTCTTTAGTTATTATGTGAGGATAATTCCTTTATCACCATGGGCCCCAATAGGCTCCCAAATATCACTTTGCAGATTCCACGAAAAGAGTGTTAGCAAACTGCTTCTTGAGGCAGAGGTTGTAACTCTGTGAGATGAACTCACAGATCAGAAAGAAGTTTCTCAGAAAGCTTCTTTCACGTTTTGAACGGAGGAAATTTCCTTTATCAGCGTAGGCCTCAATGTGATCCAAAGAAGCCCTTCTCAGTTTCCCCAAAGACAGTGTTAATGGACTGCTCCACGAAACATAAGTGTAACTCTGTGAGATGAATTCACACATCACCAAGAAGTTTCTAAGAAAGCTTCTTTCTAGTTTTCATCTGGATATTTCCTTTGTCACTGTAATGTTCATTGCGCTATGAAGTATCTAATTGCAGATTTCCAGAAAACTGTGCTAACAAACTGATCACTGAAGAGAAACGTGTAACTCTGTGAGTTGCATTCACACATGGCAATTCAGTTTCTCAGAAAGCTTCTCTTTAGTTATTATGTGAGGATAATTCCTTTATCACCATGGGCCCCAATAGGCTCCCAAATATCACTTTGCAGATTCCACGAAAAGAGTGTTAGCAAACTGCTTCTTGAGGCAGAGGTTGTAACTCTGTGAGATGAACTCACAGATCAGAAAGAAGTTTCTCAGAAAGCTTCTTTCACGTTTTGAACGGAGGAAATTTCCTTTATCAGCGTAGGCCTCAATGTGATCCAAAGAAGCCCTTCTCAGTTTCCCCAAAGACAGTGTTAATGGACTGCTCCACGAAACATAAGTGTAACTCTGTGAGATGAATTCACACATCACCAAGAAGTTTCTAAGAAAGCTTCTTTCTAGTTTTCATCTGGATATTTCCTTTGTCACTGTAATGTTCATTGCGCTATGAAGTATCTAATTGCAGATTTCCAGAAAACTGTGCTAACAAACTGATCACTGAAGAGAAACGTGTAACTCTGTGAGTTGCATTCACACATGGCAATGCAGTTTCTCAGAAAGCTTCTCTTTAGTTATTATGTGAGGATAATTCCTTTATCACCATGGGCCCCAATATGCTCCCAAATATCACTTTGCAGATTCCACGAAAAGAGTGTTAGCAAACTGCTTCTTGAGGCAGAGGTTGTAACTCTGTGAGATGAACTCACAGATCAGAAAGAAGTTTCTCAGAAAGCTTCTTTCACGTTTTGAACGGAGGAAATTTCCTTTATCAGCGTAGGCCTCAATGTGATCCAAAGAAGCCCTTCTCAGTTTCCCCAAAGACAGTGTTAATGGACTGCTCCACGAAACATAAGTGTAACTCTGTGAGATGAATTCACACATCACCAAGAAGTTTCTAAGAAAGCTTCTTTCTAGTTTTCATCTGGATATTTCCTTTGTCACTGTAATGTTCATTGCGCTATGAAGTATCTAATTGCAGATTTCCAGAAAACTGTGCTAACAAACTGATCACTGAAGAGAAACGTGTAACTCTGTGAGTTGCATTCACACATGGCAATGCAGTTTCTCAGAAAGCTTCTCTTTAGTTATTATGTGAGGATAATTCCTTTATCACCATGGGCCCCAATATGCTCCCAAATATCACTTTGCAGATTCCACGAAAAGAGTGTTAGCAAACTGCTTCTTGAGGCAGAGGTTGTAACTCTGTGAGATGAACTCACAGATCAGAAAGAAGTTTCTCAGAAAGCTTCTTTCACGTTTTGAACGGAGGAAATTTCCTTTATCAGCGTAGGCCTCAATGTGATCCAAAGAAGCCCTTCTCAGTTTCCCCAAAGACAGTGTTAATGGACTGCTCCACGAAACATAAGTGTAACTCTGTGAGATGAATTCACACATCACCAAGAAGTTTCTAAGAAAGCTTCTTTCTAGTTTTCATCTGGATATTTCCTTTGTCACTGTAATGTTCATTGCGCTATGAAGTATCTAATTGCAGATTTCCAGAAAACTGTGCTAACAAACTGATCACTGAAGAGAAACGTGTAACTCTGTGAGTTGCATTCACACATGGCAATGCAGTTTCTCAGAAAGCTTCTCTTTAGTTATTATGTGAGGATAATTCCTTTATCACCATGGGCCCCAATATGCTCCCAAATATCACTTTGCAGATTCCACGAAAAGAGTGTTAGCAAACTGCTTCTTGAGGCAGAGGTTGTAACTCTGTGAGATGAACTCACAGATCAGAAAGAAGTTTCTCAGAAAGCTTCTTTCACGTTTTGAACGGAGGAAATTTCCTTTATCAGCGTAGGCCTCAATGTGATCCAAAGAAGCCCTTCTCAGTTTCCCCAAAGACAGTGTTAATGGACTGCTCCACGAAACATAAGTGTAACTCTGTGAGATGAATTCACACATCACCAAGAAGTTTCTAAGAAAGCTTCTTTCTAGTTTTCATCTGGATATTTCCTTTGTCACTGTAATGTTCATTGCGCTATGAAGTATCTAATTGCAGATCTCCAGAAAACTGTGCTAACAAACTGATCACTGAAGAGAAACGTGTAACTCTGTGAGTTGCATTCACACATGGCAATGCACTTTCTCAGAAAGCTTCTCTTTAGTTATTATGTGAGGATATTTCCTTTATCACCATGGGCCCAATAGGCTGCCAAATATCACTTTGCAGATTCCAGGAGAAGAGTGTTAGCAAACTGCTTCTTGAGGCTGAGGTTGTAACTCTGTGAGATGAACTCACAGATCAGAAAGAAGTTTCTCAGAAAGCTTCTTTCTCATTTTTATTGGAAGATGTTTCCATTGGCCCCATTGTTTTCATAGGGATCGGGAATATCTGTTCTCAGATTCCACACAAATAGGGCTAGGCCACGACCCCACGAAATACAGCTGCAACTTAGTGAGTTGAATTCACACATCACAAAGCGGTTTCTCAGAAATCTTCTTTCTGTAGTAAGACCAGGTTATTTGTGGTCTTGGAGCGCCACCGTGTGTCCTATTGCAGATTCTGCGAAAACTCTGTTAGCAAGTTTCTCAGTGGAAACAATGATGGACATCTGTGGGCTGAATTCACCCACAACAAAAAGTTTCTGAGAAGGCTTCTCTGCAGGTTTCTCTGAGGATAGTTCCTTATTCAGCATGTGATTCAACGATATCCAAGACATCACATCTGAGATTCCTCAAAATGAGTGCTAGGAAACTCCCCCGAGAAAGGGTGATAGAACACTGTGAAATGAATTCACATATCACAAAGCAGTTTCTCAGAAAGCTTGGTTCTGCTTTCTCTTGGAGGATATTTCTTTTTCCTTCTATTCTTCAAAGCTATCTGAAATATCACTTCTCGGAATCCACGGAAACAGTCCTAAGAAACGTCTCCAAAAAACAATGGCGTAACTCTGTGAGTTGCATTCACACATGGCAATGCAGTTTCTCAGAAAGCTTCTCTTTTATTATGTGAGGATAATTCCTTTATCACCATGGGCCCCAATATGCTCCCAAATATCACTTTGCAGTTTCCACGAAAAGAGTGTTAGCAAACTGCTTCTTGAGGCAGAGGTTGTAACTCTGTGAGATGAACTCACAGATCAGAAAGAAGTTTCTCAGAAAGCTTCTTTCACGTTTTGAACGGAGGAAATTTCCTTTATCAGCGTAGGCCTCAATGTGATCCAAAGAAGCCCTTCTCAGTTTCCCCAAAGACAGTGTTAATGGACTGCTCCACGAAACATAAGTGTAACTCTGTGAGATGAATTCACACATCACCAAGAAGTTTCTAAGAAAGCTTCTTTCTAGTTTTCATCTGTGGATATTTCCTTTGTCACTGTAATGTTCATTCTGCTATGAAGTATCTAATTGCAGATCTCCAGAAAACTGTGCTAACAAACTGATCACTGAAGAGAAACGTGTAACTCTGTGAGTTGCATTCACACATGGCAATGCAGTTTCTCAGAAAGCTTCTCTTTAGTTATTATGTGAGGATATTCCTTATCACCATGGGCCCCAATATGCTCCCAAATATCACTTTGCAGATTCCACGAAAAGAGTGTTAGCAAACTGCTTCTTGAGGCAGAGGTTGTAACTCTGTGAGATGAACTCACAGATCAGAAAGAAGTTTCTCAGAAAGCTTCTTTCACGTTTTGAACGGAGGAAATTTCCTTTATCAGCGTAGGCCTCAATGTGATCCAAAGAAGCCCTTCTCAGTTTCCCCAAAGACAGTGTTAATGGACTGCTCCACGAAACATAAGTGTAACTCTGTGAGATGAATTCACACATCACCAAGAAGTTTCTAAGAAAGCTTCTTTCTAGTTTTCATCTGGATATTTCCTTTGTCACTGTAATGTTCATTGCGCTATGAAGTATCTAATTGCAGATTTCCAGAAAACTGTGCTAACAAACTGATCACTGAAGAGAAACGTGTAACTCTGTGAGTTGCATTCACACATGGCAATTCAGTTTCTCAGAAAGCTTCTCTTTAGTTATTATGTGAGGATAATTCCTTTATCACCATGGGCCCCAATAGGCTCCCAAATATCACTTTGCAGATTCCACGAAAAGAGTGTTAGCAAACTGCTTCTTGAGGCAGAGGTTGTAACTCTGTGAGATGAACTCACAGATCAGAAAGAAGTTTCTCAGAAAGCTTCTTTCACGTTTTGAACGGAGGAAATTTCCTTTATCAGCGTAGGCCTCAATGTGATCCAAAGAAGCCCTTCTCAGTTTCCCCAAAGACAGTGTTAATGGACTGCTCCACGAAACATAAGTGTAACTCTGTGAGATGAATTCACACATCACCAAGAAGTTTCTAAGAAAGCTTCTTTCTAGTTTTCATCTGGATATTTCCTTTGTCACTGTAATGTTCATTGCGCTATGAAGTATCTAATTGCAGATTTCCAGAAAACTGTGCTAACAAACTGATCACTGAAGAGAAACGTGTAACTCTGTGAGTTGCATTCACACATGGCAATTCAGTTTCTCAGAAAGCTTCTCTTTAGTTATTATGTGAGGATAATTCCTTTATCACCATGGGCCCCAATAGGCTCCCAAATATCACTTTGCAGATTCCACGAAAAGAGTGTTAGCAAACTGCTTCTTGAGGCAGAGGTTGTAACTCTGTGAGATGAACTCACAGATCAGAAAGAAGTTTCTCAGAAAGCTTCTTTCACGTTTTGAACGGAGGAAATTTCCTTTATCAGCGTAGGCCTCAATGTGATCCAAAGAAGCCCTTCTCAGTTTCCCCAAAGACAGTGTTAATGGACTGCTCCACGAAACATAAGTGTAACTCTGTGAGATGAATTCACACATCACCAAGAAGTTTCTAAGAAAGCTTCTTTCTAGTTTTCATCTGGATATTTCCTTTGTCACTGTAATGTTCATTGCGCTATGAAGTATCTAATTGCAGATTTCCAGAAAACTGTGCTAACAAACTGATCACTGAAGAGAAACGTGTAACTCTGTGAGTTGCATTCACACATGGCAATTCAGTTTCTCAGAAAGCTTCTCTTTAGTTATTATGTGAGGATAATTCCTTTATCACCATGGGCCCCAATATGCTCCCAAATATCACTTTGCAGATTCCACGAAAAGAGTGTTAGCAAACTGCTTCTTGAGGCAGAGGTTGTAACTCTGTGAGATGAACTCACAGATCAGAAAGAAGTTTCTCAGAAAGCTTCTTTCACGTTTTGAACGGAGGAAATTTCCTTTATCAGCGTAGGCCTCAATGTGATCCAAAGAAGCCCTTCTCAGTTTCCCCAAAGACAGTGTTAATGGACTGCTCCACGAAACATAAGTGTAACTCTGTGAGATGAATTCACACATCACCAAGAAGTTTCTAAGAAAGCTTCTTTCTAGTTTTCATCTGGATATTTCCTTTGTCACTGTAATGTTCATTGCGCTATGAAGTATCTAATTGCAGATTTCCAGAAAACTGTGCTAACAAACTGATCACTGAAGAGAAACGTGTAACTCTGTGAGTTGCATTCACACATGGCAATGCAGTTTCTCAGAAAGCTTCTCTTTAGTTATTATGTGAGGATAATTCCTTTATCACCATGGGCCCCAATATGCTCCCAAATATCACTTTGCAGATTCCACGAAAAGAGTGTTAGCAAACTGCTTCTTGAGGCAGAGGTTGTAACTCTGTGAGATGAACTCACAGATCAGAAAGAAGTTTCTCAGAAAGCTTCTTTCACGTTTTGAACGGAGGAAATTTCCTTTATCAGCGTAGGCCTCAATGTGATCCAAAGAAGCCCTTCTCAGTTTCCCCAAAGACAGTGTTAATGGACTGCTCCACGAAACATAAGTGTAACTCTGTGAGATGAATTCACACATCACCAAGAAGTTTCTAAGAAAGCTTCTTTCTAGTTTTCATCTGGATATTTCCTTTGTCACTGTAATGTTCATTGCGCTATGAAGTATCTAATTGCAGATTTCCAGAAAACTGTGCTAACAAACTGATCACTGAAGAGAAACGTGTAACTCTGTGAGTTGCATTCACACATGGCAATTCAGTTTCTCAGAAAGCTTCTCTTTAGTTATTATGTGAGGATAATTCCTTTATCACCATGGGCCCCAATAGGCTCCCAAATATCACTTTGCAGATTCCACGAAAAGAGTGTTAGCAAACTGCTTCTTGAGGCAGAGGTTGTAACTCTGTGAGATGAACTCACAGATCAGAAAGAAGTTTCTCAGAAAGCTTCTTTCACGTTTTGAACGGAGGAAATTTCCTTTATCAGCGTAGGCCTCAATGTGATCCAAAGAAGCCCTTCTCAGTTTCCCCAAAGACAGTGTTAATGGACTGCTCCACGAAACATAAGTGTAACTCTGTGAGATGAATTCACACATCACCAAGAAGTTTCTAAGAAAGCTTCTTTCTAGTTTTCATCTGGATATTTCCTTTGTCACTGTAATGTTCATTGCGCTATGAAGTATCTAATTGCAGATTTCCAGAAAACTGTGCTAACAAACTGATCACTGAAGAGAAACGTGTAACTCTGTGAGTTGCATTCACACATGGCAATTCAGTTTCTCAGAAAGCTTCTCTTTAGTTATTATGTGAGGATAATTCCTTTATCACCATGGGCCCCAATAGGCTCCCAAATATCACTTTGCAGATTCCACGAAAAGAGTGTTAGCAAACTGCTTCTTGAGGCAGAGGTTGTAACTCTGTGAGATGAACTCACAGATCAGAAAGAAGTTTCTCAGAAAGCTTCTTTCACGTTTTGAACGGAGGAAATTTCCTTTATCAGCGTAGGCCTCAATGTGATCCAAAGAAGCCCTTCTCAGTTTCCCCAAAGACAGTGTTAATGGACTGCTCCACGAAACATAAGTGTAACTCTGTGAGATGAATTCACACATCACCAAGAAGTTTCTAAGAAAGCTTCTTTCTAGTTTTCATCTGGATATTTCCTTTGTCACTGTAATGTTCATTGCGCTATGAAGTATCTAATTGCAGATTTCCAGAAAACTGTGCTAACAAACTGATCACTGAAGAGAAACGTGTAACTCTGTGAGTTGCATTCACACATGGCAATGCAGTTTCTCAGAAAGCTTCTCTTTAGTTATTATGTGAGGATAATTCCTTTATCACCATGGGCCCCAATAGGCTCCCAAATATCACTTTGCAGATTCCACGAAAAGAGTGTTAGCAAACTGCTTCTTGAGGCAGAGGTTGTAACTCTGTGAGATGAACTCACAGATCAGAAAGAAGTTTCTCAGAAAGCTTCTTTCACGTTTTGAACGGAGGAAATTTCCTTTATCAGCGTAGGCCTCAATGTGATCCAAAGAAGCCCTTCTCAGTTTCCCCAAAGACAGTGTTAATGGACTGCTCCACGAAACATAAGTGTAACTCTGTGAGATGAATTCACACATCACCAAGAAGTTTCTAAGAAAGCTTCTTTCTAGTTTTCATCTGGATATTTCCTTTGTCACTGTAATGTTCATTGCGCTATGAAGTATCTAATTGCAGATTTCCAGAAAACTGTGCTAACAAACTGATCACTGAAGAGAAACGTGTAACTCTGTGAGTTGCATTCACACATGGCAATTCAGTTTCTCAGAAAGCTTCTCTTTAGTTATTATGTGAGGATAATTCCTTTATCACCATGGGCCCCAATATGCTCCCAAATATCACTTTGCAGATTCCACGAAAAGAGTGTTAGCAAACTGCTTCTTGAGGCAGAGGTTGTAACTCTGTGAGATGAACTCACAGATCAGAAAGAAGTTTCTCAGAAAGCTTCTTTCACGTTTTGAACGGAGGAAATTTCCTTTATCAGCGTAGGCCTCAATGTGATCCAAAGAAGCCCTTCTCAGTTTCCCCAAAGACAGTGTTAATGGACTGCTCCACGAAACATAAGTGTAACTCTGTGAGATGAATTCACACATCACCAAGAAGTTTCTAAGAAAGCTTCTTTCTAGTTTTCATCTGGATATTTCCTTTGTCACTGTAATGTTCATTGCGCTATGAAGTATCTAATTGCAGATTTCCAGAAAACTGTGCTAACAAACTGATCACTGAAGAGAAACGTGTAACTCTGTGAGTTGCATTCACACATGGCAATGCAGTTTCTCAGAAAGCTTCTCTTTAGTTATTATGTGAGGATAATTCCTTTATCACCATGGGCCCCAATATGCTCCCAAATATCACTTTGCAGATTCCACGAAAAGAGTGTTAGCAAACTGCTTTTGAGGCAGAGGTTGTAACTCTGTGAGATGAACTCACAGATCAGAAAGAAGTTTCTCAGAAAGCTTCTTTCACGTTTTGAACGGAGGAAATTTCCTTTATCAGCGTAGGCCTCAATGTGATCCAAAGAAGCCCTTCTCAGTTTCCCCAAAGACAGTGTTAATAGACTGCTCCACGAAACATAAGTGTAACTCTGTGAGATGAATTCACACATCACCAAGAAGTTTCTAAGAAAGCTTCTTTCTAGTTTTCATCTGGATATTTCCTTTGTCACTGTAATGTTCATTGCGCTATGAAGGTATCTAATTGCAGATCTCCAGAAAACTGTGCTAACAAACTGATCACTGAAGAGAAACGTGTAACTCTGTGAGTTGCATTCACACATGGCAATGCACTTTCTCAGAAAGCTTCTCTTTAGTTATTATGTGAGGATATTTCCTTTATCACCATGGGCCCAATAGGCTGCCAAATATCACTTTGCAGATTCCAGGAGAAGAGTGTTAGCAAACTGCTTCTTGAGGCTGAGGTTGTAACTCTGTGAGATGAACTCACAGATCAGAAAGAAGTTTCTCAGAAAGCTTCTTTCTCATTTTTATTGGAAGATGTTTCCATTGGCCCCATTGTTTTCATAGGGATCGGGAATATCTGTTCTCAGATTCCACACAAATAGGGCTAGGCCACGACCCCACGAAATACAGCTGCAACTTAGTGAGTTGAATTCACACATCACAAAGCGGTTTCTCAGAAATCTTCTTTCTGTAGTAAGACCAGGTTATTTGTGGTCTTGGAGCGCCACCGTGTGTCCTATTGCAGATTCTGCGAAAACTCTGTTAGCAAGTTTCTCAGTGGAAACAATGATGGACATCTGTGGGCTGAATTCACCCACAACAAAAAGTTTCTGAGAAGGCTTCTCTGCAGGTTTCTCTGAGGATAGTTCCTTATTCAGCATGTGATTCAACGATATCCAAGACATCACATCTGAGATTCCTCAAAATGAGTGCTAGGAAACTCCCCCGAGAAAGGGTGATAGAACACTGTGAAATGAATTCACATATCACAAAGCAGTTTCTCAGAAAGCTTGGTTCTGCTTTCTCTTGGAGGATATTTCTTTTTCCTTCTATTCTTCAAAGCTATCTGAAATATCACTTCTCGGAATCCACGGAAACAGTCCTAAGAAACGTCTCCAAAAAACAATGGCGTAACTCTGTGAGTTGCATTCACACATGGCAATGCAGTTTCTCAGAAAGCTTCTCTTTAGTTATTATGTGAGGATAATTCCTTTATCACCATGGGCCCCAACAGGCTGCCAAATATCACTTTGCAGATTGCACTAAAGGAGTGTTAGCAAACTGCTTCTTGAGGCAGAGATTGTAACTCTGTGAGATAAACTCACAGATCAGAAAGAAGTTTCTCAGAAAGCTTCTTTCACGTTTTGAACGGATGAAATTTCCTTTATCAGCGTAGGCCTCAATGTGATCCAAAGAAGCCCTTCTCAGTTTCCCCAAAGACAGTGTTAATGGACTGCTCCACGAAACATAAGTGTAACTCTGTGAGATGAATTCACACATCACCAAGAAGTTTCTAAGAAAGCTTCTTTCTAGTTTTCATCTGGATATTTCCTTTGTCACTGTAATGTTCATTGCGCTATGAAGTATCTAATTGCAGATTTCCAGAAAACTGTGCTAACAAACTGATCACTGAAGAGAAACGTGTAACTCTGTGAGTTGCATTCACACATGGCAATTCAGTTTCTCAGAAAGCTTCTCTTTAGTTATTATGTGAGGATAATTCCTTTATCACCATGGGCCCCAATAGGCTCCCAAATATCACTTTGCAGATTCCACGAAAAGAGTGTTAGCAAACTGCTTCTTGAGGCAGAGGTTGTAACTCTGTGAGATGAACTCACAGATCAGAAAGAAGTTTCTCAGAAAGCTTCTTTCACGTTTTGAACGGAGGAAATTTCCTTTATCAGCGTAGGCCTCAATGTGATCCAAAGAAGCCCTTCTCAGTTTCCCCAAAGACAGTGTTAATGGACTGCTCCACGAAACATAAGTGTAACTCTGTGAGATGAATTCACACATCACCAAGAAGTTTCTAAGAAAGCTTCTTTCTAGTTTTCATCTGGATATTTCCTTTGTCACTGTAATGTTCATTGCGCTATGAAGTATCTAATTGCAGATTTCCAGAAAACTGTGCTAACAAACTGATCACTGAAGAGAAACGTGTAACTCTGTGAGTTGCATTCACACATGGCAATTCAGTTTCTCAGAAAGCTTCTCTTTAGTTATTATGTGAGGATAATTCCTTTATCACCATGGGCCCCAATAGGCTCCCAAATATCACTTTGCAGATTCCACGAAAAGAGTGTTAGCAAACTGCTTCTTGAGGCAGAGGTTGTAACTCTGTGAGATGAACTCACAGATCAGAAAGAAGTTTCTCAGAAAGCTTCTTTCACGTTTTGAACGGAGGAAATTTCCTTTATCAGCGTAGGCCTCAATGTGATCCAAAGAAGCCCTTCTCAGTTTCCCCAAAGACAGTGTTAATGGACTGCTCCACGAAACATAAGTGTAACTCTGTGAGATGAATTCACACATCACCAAGAAGTTTCTAAGAAAGCTTCTTTCTAGTTTTCATCTGGATATTTCCTTTGTCACTGTAATGTTCATTGCGCTATGAAGTATCTAATTGCAGATTTCCAGAAAACTGTGCTAACAAACTGATCACTGAAGAGAAACGTGTAACTCTGTGAGTTGCATTCACACATGGCAATTCAGTTTCTCAGAAAGCTTCTCTTTAGTTATTATGTGAGGATAATTCCTTTATCACCATGGGCCCCAATAGGCTCCCAAATATCACTTTGCAGATTCCACGAAAAGAGTGTTAGCAAACTGCTTCTTGAGGCAGAGGTTGTAACTCTGTGAGATGAACTCACAGATCAGAAAGAAGTTTCTCAGAAAGCTTCTTTCACGTTTTGAACGGAGGAAATTTCCTTTATCAGCGTAGGCCTCAATGTGATCCAAAGAAGCCCTTCTCAGTTTCCCCAAAGACAGTGTTAATGGACTGCTCCACGAAACATAAGTGTAACTCTGTGAGATGAATTCACACATCACCAAGAAGTTTCTAAGAAAGCTTCTTTCTAGTTTTCATCTGGATATTTCCTTTGTCACTGTAATGTTCATTGCGCTATGAAGTATCTAATTGCAGATTTCCAGAAAACTGTGCTAACAAACTGATCACTGAAGAGAAACGTGTAACTCTGTGAGTTGCATTCACACATGGCAATTCAGTTTCTCAGAAAGCTTCTCTTTAGTTATTATGTGAGGATAATTCCTTTATCACCATGGGCCCCAATAGGCTCCCAAATATCACTTTGCAGATTCCACGAAAAGAGTGTTAGCAAACTGCTTCTTGAGGCAGAGGTTGTAACTCTGTGAGATGAACTCACAGATCAGAAAGAAGTTTCTCAGAAAGCTTCTTTCACGTTTTGAACGGAGGAAATTTCCTTTATCAGCGTAGGCCTCAATGTGATCCAAAGAAGCCCTTCTCAGTTTCCCCAAAGACAGTGTTAATGGACTGCTCCACGAAACATAAGTGTAACTCTGTGAGATGAATTCACACATCACCAAGAAGTTTCTAAGAAAGCTTCTTTCTAGTTTTCATCTGGATATTTCCTTTGTCACTGTAATGTTCATTGCGCTATGAAGTATCTAATTGCAGATTTCCAGAAAACTGTGCTAACAAACTGATCACTGAAGAGAAACGTGTAACTCTGTGAGTTGCATTCACACATGGCAATGCAGTTTCTCAGAAAGCTTCTCTTTAGTTATTATGTGAGGATAATTCCTTTATCACCATGGGCCCCAATAGGCTCCCAAATATCACTTTGCAGATTCCACGAAAAGAGTGTTAGCAAACTGCTTCTTGAGGCAGAGGTTGTAACTCTGTGAGATGAACTCACAGATCAGAAAGAAGTTTCTCAGAAAGCTTCTTTCACGTTTTGAACGGAGGAAATTTCCTTTATCAGCGTAGGCCTCAATGTGATCCAAAGAAGCCCTTCTCAGTTTCCCCAAAGACAGTGTTAATGGACTGCTCCACGAAACATAAGTGTAACTCTGTGAGATGAATTCACACATCACCAAGAAGTTTCTAAGAAAGCTTCTTTCTAGTTTTCATCTGGATATTTCCTTTGTCACTGTAATGTTCATTGCGCTATGAAGTATCTAATTGCAGATTTCCAGAAAACTGTGCTAACAAACTGATCACTGAAGAGAAACGTGTAACTCTGTGAGTTGCATTCACACATGGCAATTCAGTTTCTCAGAAAGCTTCTCTTTAGTTATTATGTGAGGATAATTCCTTTATCACCATGGGCCCCAATATGCTCCCAAATATCACTTTGCAGATTCCACGAAAAGAGTGTTAGCAAACTGCTTCTTGAGGCAGAGGTTGTAACTCTGTGAGATGAACTCACAGATCAGAAAGAAGTTTCTCAGAAAGCTTCTTTCACGTTTTGAACGGAGGAAATTTCCTTTATCAGCGTAGGCCTCAATGTGATCCAAAGAAGCCCTTCTCAGTTTCCCCAAAGACAGTGTTAATGGACTGCTCCACGAAACATAAGTGTAACTCTGTGAGATGAATTCACACATCACCAAGAAGTTTCTAAGAAAGCTTCTTTCTAGTTTTCATCTGGATATTTCCTTTGTCACTGTAATGTTCATTGCGCTATGAAGTATCTAATTGCAGATTTCCAGAAAACTGTGCTAACAAACTGATCACTGAAGAGAAACGTGTAACTCTGTGAGTTGCATTCACACATGGCAATGCAGTTTCTCAGAAAGCTTCTCTTTAGTTATTATGTGAGGATAATTCCTTTATCACCATGGGCCCCAATATGCTCCCAAATATCACTTTGCAGATTCCACGAAAAGAGTGTTAGCAAACTGCTTTTTGAGGCAGAGGTTGTAACTCTGTGAGATGAACTCACAGATCAGAAAGAAGTTTCTCAGAAAGCTTCTTTCACGTTTTGAACGGAGGAAATTTCCTTTATCAGCGTAGGCCTCAATGTGATCCAAAGAAGCCCTTCTCAGTTTCCCCAAAGACAGTGTTAATAGACTGCTCCACGAAACATAAGTGTAACTCTGTGAGATGAATTCACACATCACCAAGAAGTTTCTAAGAAAGCTTCTTTCTAGTTTTCATCTGGATATTTCCTTTGTCACTGTAATGTTCATTGCGCTATGAGGTATCTAATTGCAGATCTCCAGAAAACTGTGCTAACAAACTGATCACTGAAGAGAAACGTGTAACTCTGTGAGTTGCATTCACACATGGCAATGCACTTTCTCAGAAAGCTTCTCTTTAGTTATTATGTGAGGATATTTCCTTTATCACCATGGGCCCAATAGGCTGCCAAATATCACTTTGCAGATTCCAGGAGAAGAGTGTTAGCAAACTGCTTCTTGAGGCTGAGGTTGTAACTCTGTGAGATGAACTCACAGATCAGAAAGAAGTTTCTCAGAAAGCTTCTTTCTCATTTTTATTGGAAGATGTTTCCATTGGCCCCATTGTTTTCATAGGGATCGGGAATATCTGTTCTCAGATTCCACACAAATAGGGCTAGGCCACGACCCCACGAAATACAGCTGCAACTTAGTGAGTTGAATTCACACATCACAAAGCGGTTTCTCAGAAATCTTCTTTCTGTAGTAAGACCAGGTTATTTGTGGTCTTGGAGCGCCACCGTGTGTCCTATTGCAGATTCTGCGAAAACTCTGTTAGCAAGTTTCTCAGTGGAAACAATGATGGACATCTGTGGGCTGAATTCACCCACAACAAAAAGTTTCTGAGAAGGCTTCTCTGCAGGTTTCTCTGAGGATAGTTCCTTATTCAGCATGTGATTCAACGATATCCAAGACATCACATCTGAGATTCCTCAAAATGAGTGCTAGGAAACTCCCCCGAGAAAGGGTGATAGAACACTGTGAAATGAATTCACATATCACAAAGCAGTTTCTCAGAAAGCTTGGTTCTGCTTTCTCTTGGAGGATATTTCTTTTTCCTTCTATTCTTCAAAGCTATCTGAAATATCACTTCTCGGAATCCACGGAAACAGTCCTAAGAAACGTCTCCAAAAAACAATGGCGTAACTCTGTGAGTTGCATTCACACATGGCAATGCAGTTTCTCAGAAAGCTTCTCTTTAGTTATTATGTGAGGATAATTCCTTTATCACCATGGGCCCCAATATGCTCTCAAATATCACTTTGCAGATTCCACGAAAAGAGTGTTAGCAAACTGCTTCTTGAGGCAGAGGTTGTAACTCTGTGAGATGAACTCACAGATCAGAAAGAAGTTTCTCAGGAAGCTTCTTTCACGTTTTGAACGGAGGAAATTTCCTTTATCAGCGTAGGCCTCAATGTGATCCAAAGAAGCCCTTCTCAGTTTCCCCAAAGACAGTGTTAATGGACTGCTCCACGAAACATAAGTGTAACTCTGTGAGATGAATTCACACATCGCCAAGAAGTTTCTAAGAAAGCTTCCTTCTAGTTTTCATCTGGATATTTCCTTTGTCACTGTAATGTTCATTGCGCTATGAAGTATCTAATTGCAGATTTCCAGAAAACTGTGCTAACAAACTGATCACTGAAGAGAAACGTGTAACTCTGTGAGTTGCATTCACACATGGCAATTCAGTTTCTCAGAAAGCTTCTCTTTAGTTATTATGTGAGGATAATTCCTTTATCACCATGAGCCCCAATAGGCTCCCAAATATCACTTTGCAGATTCCACGAAAAGAGTGTTAGCAAACTGCTTCTTGAGGCAGAGGTTGTAACTCTGTGAGATGAACTCACAGATCAGAAAGAAGTTTCTCAGAAAGCTTCTTTCACGTTTTGAACGGAGGAAATTTCCTTTATCAGCGTAGGCCTCAATGTGATCCAAAGAAGCCCTTCTCAGTTTCCCCAAAGACAGTGTTAATGGACTGCTCCACGAAACATAAGTGTAACTCTGTGAGATGAATTCACACATCACCAAGAAGTTTCTAAGAAAGCTTCTTTCTAGTTTTCATCTGGATATTTCCTTTGTCACTGTAATGTTCATTGCGCTATGAAGTATCTAATTGCAGATTTCCAGAAAACTGTGCTAACAAACTGATCACTGAAGAGAAACGTGTAACTCTGTGAGTTGCATTCACACATGGCAATTCAGTTTCTCAGAAAGCTTCTCTTTAGTTATTATGTGAGGATAATTCCTTTATCACCATGGGCCCCAATAGGCTCCCAAATATCACTTTGCAGATTCCACGAAAAGAGTGTTAGCAAACTGCTTCTTGAGGCAGAGGTTGTAACTCTGTGAGATGAACTCACAGATCAGAAAGAAGTTTCTCAGAAAGCTTCTTTCACGTTTTGAACGGAGGAAATTTCCTTTATCAGCGTAGGCCTCAATGTGATCCAAAGAAGCCCTTCTCAGTTTCCCCAAAGACAGTGTTAATGGACTGCTCCACGAAACATAAGTGTAACTCTGTGAGATGAATTCACACATCACCAAGAAGTTTCTAAGAAAGCTTCTTTCTAGTTTTCATCTGGATATTTCCTTTGTCACTGTAATGTTCATTGCGCTATGAAGTATCTAATTGCAGATTTCCAGAAAACTGTGCTAACAAACTGATCACTGAAGAGAAACGTGTAACTCTGTGAGTTGCATTCACACATGGCAATTCAGTTTCTCAGAAAGCTTCTCTTTAGTTATTATGTGAGGATAATTCCTTTATCACCATGGGCCCCAATAGGCTCCCAAATATCACTTTGCAGATTCCACGAAAAGAGTGTTAGCAAACTGCTTCTTGAGGCAGAGGTTGTAACTCTGTGAGATGAACTCACAGATCAGAAAGAAGTTTCTCAGAAAGCTTCTTTCACGTTTTGAACGGAGGAAATTTCCTTTATCAGCGTAGGCCTCAATGTGATCCAAAGAAGCCCTTCTCAGTTTCCCCAAAGACAGTGTTAATGGACTGCTCCACGAAACATAAGTGTAACTCTGTGAGATGAATTCACACATCACCAAGAAGTTTCTAAGAAAGCTTCTTTCTAGTTTTCATCTGGATATTTCCTTTGTCACTGTAATGTTCATTGCGCTATGAAGTATCTAATTGCAGATTTCCAGAAAACTGTGCTAACAAACTGATCACTGAAGAGAAACGTGTAACTCTGTGAGTTGCATTCACACATGGCAATTCAGTTTCTCAGAAAGCTTCTCTTTAGTTATTATGTGAGGATAATTCCTTTATCACCATGGGCCCCAATAGGCTCCCAAATATCACTTTGCAGATTCCACGAAAAGAGTGTTAGCAAACTGCTTCTTGAGGCAGAGGTTGTAACTCTGTGAGATGAACTCACAGATCAGAAAGAAGTTTCTCAGAAAGCTTCTTTCACGTTTTGAACGGAGGAAATTTCCTTTATCAGCGTAGGCCTCAATGTGATCCAAAGAAGCCCTTCTCAGTTTCCCCAAAGACAGTGTTAATGGACTGCTCCACGAAACATAAGTGTAACTCTGTGAGATGAATTCACACATCACCAAGAAGTTTCTAAGAAAGCTTCTTTCTAGTTTTCATCTGGATATTTCCTTTGTCACTGTAATGTTCATTGCGCTATGAAGTATCTAATTGCAGATTTCCAGAAAACTGTGCTAACAAACTGATCACTGAAGAGAAACGTGTAACTCTGTGAGTTGCATTCACACATGGCAATGCAGTTTCTCAGAAAGCTTCTCTTTAGTTATTATGTGAGGATAATTCCTTTATCACCATGGGCCCCAATATGCTCCCAAATATCACTTTGCAGATTCCACGAAAAGAGTGTTAGCAAACTGCTTCTTGAGGCAGAGGTTGTAACTCTGTGAGATGAACTCACAGATCAGAAAGAAGTTTCTCAGAAAGCTTCTTTCACGTTTTGAACGGAGGAAATTTCCTTTATCAGCGTAGGCCTCAATGTGATCCAAAGAAGCCCTTCTCAGTTTCCCCAAAGACAGTGTTAATGGACTGCTCCACGAAACATAAGTGTAACTCTGTGAGATGAATTCACACATCACCAAGAAGTTTCTAAGAAAGCTTCTTTCTAGTTTTCATCTGGATATTTCCTTTGTCACTGTAATGTTCATTGCGCTATGAAGTATCTAATTGCAGATTTCCAGAAAACTGTGCTAACAAACTGATCACTGAAGAGAAACGTGTAACTCTGTGAGTTGCATTCACACATGGCAATGCAGTTTCTCAGAAAGCTTCTCTTTAGTTATTATGTGAGGATAATTCCTTTATCACCATGGGCCCCAATATGCTCCCAAATATCACTTTGCAGATTCCACGAAAAGAGTGTTAGCAAACTGCTTCTTGAGGCAGAGGTTGTAACTCTGTGAGATGAACTCACAGATCAGAAAGAAGTTTCTCAGAAAGCTTCTTTCACGTTTTGAACGGAGGAAATTTCCTTTATCAGCGTAGGCCTCAATGTGATCCAAAGAAGCCCTTCTCAGTTTCCCCAAAGACAGTGTTAATGGACTGCTCCACGAAACATAAGTGTAACTCTGTGAGATGAATTCACACATCACCAAGAAGTTTCTAAGAAAGCTTCTTTCTAGTTTTCATCTGGATATTTCCTTTGTCACTGTAATGTTCATTGCGCTATGAAGTATCTAATTGCAGATTTCCAGAAAACTGTGCTAACAAACTGATCACTGAAGAGAAACGTGTAACTCTGTGAGTTGCATTCACACATGGCAATTCAGTTTCTCAGAAAGCTTCTCTTTAGTTATTATGTGAGGATAATTCCTTTATCACCATGAGCCCCAATAGGCTCCCAAATATCACTTTGCAGATTCCACGAAAAGAGTGTTAGCAAACTGCTTCTTGAGGCAGAGGTTGTAACTCTGTGAGATGAACTCACAGATCAGAAAGAAGTTTCTCAGAAAGCTTCTTTCACGTTTTGAACGGAGGAAATTTCCTTTATCAGCGTAGGCCTCAATGTGATCCAAAGAAGCCCTTCTCAGTTTCCCCAAAGACAGTGTTAATGGACTGCTCCACGAAACATAAGTGTAACTCTGTGAGATGAATTCACACATCACCAAGAAGTTTCTAAGAAAGCTTCTTTCTAGTTTTCATCTGGATATTTCCTTTGTCACTGTAATGTTCATTGCGCTATGAAGTATCTAATTGCAGATTTCCAGAAAACTGTGCTAACAAACTGATCACTGAAGAGAAACGTGTAACTCTGTGAGTTGCATTCACACATGGCAATTCAGTTTCTCAGAAAGCTTCTCTTTAGTTATTATGTGAGGATAATTCCTTTATCACCATGGGCCCCAATAGGCTCCCAAATATCACTTTGCAGATTCCACGAAAAGAGTGTTAGCAAACTGCTTCTTGAGGCAGAGGTTGTAACTCTGTGAGATGAACTCACAGATCAGAAAGAAGTTTCTCAGAAAGCTTCTTTCACGTTTTGAACGGAGGAAATTTCCTTTATCAGCGTAGGCCTCAATGTGATCCAAAGAAGCCCTTCTCAGTTTCCCCAAAGACAGTGTTAATGGACTGCTCCACGAAACATAAGTGTAACTCTGTGAGATGAATTCACACATCACCAAGAAGTTTCTAAGAAAGCTTCTTTCTAGTTTTCATCTGGATATTTCCTTTGTCACTGTAATGTTCATTGCGCTATGAAGTATCTAATTGCAGATTTCCAGAAAACTGTGCTAACAAACTGATCACTGAAGAGAAACGTGTAACTCTGTGAGTTGCATTCACACATGGCAATGCAGTTTCTCAGAAAGCTTCTCTTTAGTTATTATGTGAGGATATTCCTTTATCACCATGGGCCCCAATAGGCTCCCAAATATCACTTTGCAGATTCCACGAAAAGAGTGTTAGCAAACTGCTTCTTGAGGCAGAGGTTGTAACTCTGTGAGATGAACTCACAGATCAGAAAGAAGTTTCTCAGAAAGCTTCTTTCACGTTTTGAACGGAGGAAATTTCCTTTATCAGCGTAGGCCTCAATGTGATCCAAAGAAGCCCTTCTCAGTTTCCCCAAAGACAGTGTTAATGGACTGCTCCACGAAACATAAGTGTAACTCTGTGAGATGAATTCACACATCACCAAGAAGTTTCTAAGAAAGCTTCTTTCTAGTTTTCATCTGGATATTTCCTTTGTCACTGTAATGTTCATTGCGCTATGAAGTATCTAATTGCAGATTTCCAGAAAACTGTGCTAACAAACTGATCACTGAAGAGAAACGTGTAACTCTGTGAGTTGCATTCACACATGGCAATGCAGTTTCTCAGAAAGCTTCTCTTTAGTTATTATGTGAGGATAATTCCTTTATCACCATGGGCCCCAATATGCTCCCAAATATCACTTTGCAGATTCCACGAAAAGAGTGTTAGCAAACTGCTTCTTGAGGCAGAGGTTGTAACTCTGTGAGATGAACTCACAGATCAGAAAGAAGTTTCTCAGAAAGCTTCTTTCACGTTTTGAACGGAGGAAATTTCCTTTATCAGCGTAGGCCTCAATGTGATCCAAAGAAGCCCTTCTCAGTTTCCCCAAAGACAGTGTTAATGGACTGCTCCACGAAACATAAGTGTAACTCTGTGAGATGAATTCACACATCACCAAGAAGTTTCTAAGAAAGCTTCTTTCTAGTTTTCATCTGGATATTTCCTTTGTCACTGTAATGTTCATTGCGCTATGAAGTATCTAATTGCAGATTTCCAGAAAACTGTGCTAACAAACTGATCACTGAAGAGAAACGTGTAACTCTGTGAGTTGCATTCACACATGGCAATGCAGTTTCTCAGAAAGCTTCTCTTTAGTTATTATGTGAGGATAATTCCTTTATCACCATGGGCCCCAATATGCTCCCAAATATCACTTTGCAGATTCCACGAAAAGAGTGTTAGCAAACTGCTTCTTGAGGCAGAGGTTGTAACTCTGTGAGATGAACTCACAGATCAGAAAGAAGTTTCTCAGAAAGCTTCTTTCACGTTTTGAACGGAGGAAATTTCCTTTATCAGCGTAGGCCTCAATGTGATCCAAAGAAGCCCTTCTCAGTTTCCCCAAAGACAGTGTTAATGGACTGCTCCACGAAACATAAGTGTAACTCTGTGAGATGAATTCACACATCACCAAGAAGTTTCTAAGAAAGCTTCTTTCTAGTTTTCATCTGGATATTTCCTTTGTCACTGTAATGTTCATTGCGCTATGAGGTATCTAATTGCAGATCTCCAGAAAACTGTGCTAACAAACTGATCACTGAAGAGAAACGTGTAACTCTGTGAGTTGCATTCACACATGGCAATGCACTTTCTCAGAAAGCTTCTCTTTAGTTATTATGTGAGGATATTTCCTTTATCACCATGGGCCCAATAGGCTGCCAAATATCACTTTGCAGATTCCAGGAGAAGAGTGTTAGCAAACTGCTTCTTGAGGCTGAGGTTGTAACTCTGTGAGATGAACTCACAGATCAGAAAGAAGTTTCTCAGAAAGCTTCTTTCTCATTTTTATTGGAAGATGTTTCCATTGGCCCCATTGTTTTCATAGGGATCGGGAATATCTGTTCTCAGATTCCACACAAATAGGGCTAGGCCACGACCCCACGAAATACAGCTGCAACTTAGTGAGTTGAATTCACACATCACAAAGCGGTTTCTCAGAAATCTTCTTTCTTTAGTAAGACCAGGTTATTTGTGGTCTTGGAGCGCCACCGTGTGTCCTATTGCAGATTCTGCGAAAACTCTGTTAGCAAGTTTCTCAGTGGAAACAATGATGGACATCTGTGGGCTGAATTCACCCACAACAAAAAGTTTCTGAGAAGGCTTCTCTGCAGGTTTCTCTGAGGATAGTTCCTTATTCAGCATGTGATTCAACGATATCCAAGACATCACATCTCAGATCCTCAAATGAGTGCTAGGAAACTCCCCCGAGAAGGGTGATAGAACACTGTGAAATGAATTCACATATCACAAAGCAGTTCTCAGAAAGCTTGGTTCTGCTTTCTCTTGGAGGATATTTCTTTTTCCTTCTATTCTTCAAAGCTATC
This sequence comes from Rhinopithecus roxellana, assembly GCF_007565055.1. Taxonomy (NCBI): domain Eukaryota; kingdom Metazoa; phylum Chordata; class Mammalia; order Primates; family Cercopithecidae; genus Rhinopithecus; species Rhinopithecus roxellana. The sequence goes on along the minus strand of NC_044553.1, from coordinate 130,591,993 downwards.
TGAAATATCACTTCTCGGAATCCACGGAAACAGTCCTAAGAAACGTCTCCAAAAAACAATGGCGTAACTCTGTGAGTTGCATTCACACATGGCAATGCAGTTTCTCAGAAAGCTTCTCTTTAATTATTATGTGAGGATAATTCCTTTATCACCATGGGCCCCAATAGGCTCCCAAATATCACTTTGCAGATTCCACGAAAGAGTGTTAGCAAACTGCTTCTTGAGGCAGAGGTTGTAACTCTGTGAGATGAACTCACAGATCAGAAAGAAGTTTCTCAGAAAGCTTCTTTCACGTTTTGAACGGAGGAAATTTCCTTTATCAGCGTAGGCCTCAATGTGATCCAAAGAAGCCCTTCTCAGTTTCCCCAAAGACAGTGTTAATGGACTGCTCCACGAAACATAAGTGTAACTCTGTGAGATGAATTCACACATCACCAAGAAGTTTCTAAGAAAGCTTCTTTCTAGTTTTCATCTGGATATTTCCTTTGTCACTGTAATGTTCATTGCGCTATGAAGTATCTAATTGCAGATTTCCAGAAAACTGTGCTAACAAACTGATCACTGAAGAGAAACGTGTAACTCTGTGAGTTGCATTCACACATGGCAATTCAGTTTCTCAGAAAGCTTCTCTTTAGTTATTATGTGAGGATAATTCCTTTATCACCATGGGCCCCAATAGGCTCCCAAATATCACTTTGCAGATTCCACGAAAAGAGTGTTAGCAAACTGCTTCTTGAGGCAGAGGTTGTAACTCTGTGAGATGAACTCACAGATCAGAAAGAAGTTTCTCAGAAAGCTTCTTTCACGTTTTGAACGGAGGAAATTTCCTTTATCAGCGTAGGCCTCAATGTGATCCAAAGAAGCCCTTCTCAGTTTCCCCAAAGACAGTGTTAATGGACTGCTCCACGAAACATAAGTGTAACTCTGTGAGATGAATTCACACATCACCAAGAAGTTTCTAAGAAAGCTTCTTTCTAGTTTTCATCTGGATATTTCCTTTGTCACTGTAATGTTCATTGCGCTATGAAGTATCTAATTGCAGATTTCCAGAAAACTGTGCTAACAAACTGATCACTGAAGAGAAACGTGTAACTCTGTGAGTTGCATTCACACATGGCAATTCAGTTTCTCAGAAAGCTTCTCTTTAGTTATTATGTGAGGATAATTCCTTTATCACCATGGGCCCCAATAGGCTCCCAAATATCACTTTGCAGATTCCACGAAAAGAGTGTTAGCAAACTGCTTCTTGAGGCAGAGGTTGTAACTCTGTGAGATGAACTCACAGATCAGAAAGAAGTTTCTCAGAAAGCTTCTTTCACGTTTTGAACGGAGGAAATTTCCTTTATCAGCGTAGGCCTCAATGTGATCCAAAGAAGCCCTTCTCAGTTTCCCCAAAGACAGTGTTAATGGACTGCTCCACGAAACATAAGTGTAACTCTGTGAGATGAATTCACACATCACCAAGAAGTTTCTAAGAAAGCTTCTTTCTAGTTTTCATCTGGATATTTCCTTTGTCACTGTAATGTTCATTGCGCTATGAAGTATCTAATTGCAGATTTCCAGAAAACTGTGCTAACAAACTGATCACTGAAGAGAAACGTGTAACTCTGTGAGTTGCATTCACACATGGCAATTCAGTTTCTCAGAAAGCTTCTCTTTAGTTATTATGTGAGGATAATTCCTTTATCACCATGGGCCCCAATAGGCTCCCAAATATCACTTTGCAGATTCCACGAAAAGAGTGTTAGCAAACTGCTTCTTGAGGCAGAGGTTGTAACTCTGTGAGATGAACTCACAGATCAGAAAGAAGTTTCTCAGAAAGCTTCTTTCACGTTTTGAACGGAGGAAATTTCCTTTATCAGCGTAGGCCTCAATGTGATCCAAAGAAGCCCTTCTCAGTTTCCCCAAAGACAGTGTTAATGGACTGCTCCACGAAACATAAGTGTAACTCTGTGAGATGAATTCACACATCACCAAGAAGTTTCTAAGAAAGCTTCTTTCTAGTTTTCATCTGGATATTTCCTTTGTCACTGTAATGTTCATTGCGCTATGAAGTATCTAATTGCAGATTTCCAGAAAACTGTGCTAACAAACTGATCACTGAAGAGAAACGTGTAACTCTGTGAGTTGCATTCACACATGGCAATTCAGTTTCTCAGAAAGCTTCTCTTTAGTTATTATGTGAGGATAATTCCTTTATCACCATGAGCCCCAATAGGCTCCCAAATATCACTTTGCAGATTCCACGAAAAGAGTGTTAGCAAACTGCTTCTTGAGGCAGAGGTTGTAACTCTGTGAGATGAACTCACAGATCAGAAAGAAGTTTCTCAGAAAGCTTCTTTCACGTTTTGAACGGAGGAAATTTCCTTTATCAGCGTAGGCCTCAATGTGATCCAAAGAAGCCCTTCTCAGTTTCCCCAAAGACAGTGTTAATGGACTGCTCCACGAAACATAAGTGTAACTCTGTGAGATGAATTCACACATCACCAAGAAGTTTCTAAGAAAGCTTCTTTCTAGTTTTCATCTGGATATTTCCTTTGTCACTGTAATGTTCATTGCGCTATGAAGTATCTAATTGCAGATTTCCAGAAAACTGTGCTAACAAACTGATCACTGAAGAGAAACGTGTAACTCTGTGAGTTGCATTCACACATGGCAATGCAGTTTCTCAGAAAGCTTCTCTTTAGTTATTATGTGAGGATAATTCCTTTATCACCATGGGCCCCAATATGCTCCCAAATATCACTTTGCAGATTCCACGAAAAGAGTGTTAGCAAACTGCTTCTTGAGGCAGAGGTTGTAACTCTGTGAGATGAACTCACAGATCAGAAAGAAGTTTCTCAGAAAGCTTCTTTCACGTTTTGAACGGAGGAAATTTCCTTTATCAGCGTAGGCCTCAATGTGATCCAAAGAAGCCCTTCTCAGTTTCCCCAAAGACAGTGTTAATGGACTGCTCCACGAAACATAAGTGTAACTCTGTGAGATGAATTCACACATCACCAAGAAGTTTCTAAGAAAGCTTCTTTCTAGTTTTCATCTGGATATTTCCTTTGTCACTGTAATGTTCATTGCGCTATGAAGTATCTAATTGCAGATTTCCAGAAAACTGTGCTAACAAACTGATCACTGAAGAGAAACGTGTAACTCTGTGAGTTGCATTCACACATGGCAATGCAGTTTCTCAGAAAGCTTCTCTTTAGTTATTATGTGAGGATAATTCCTTTATCACCATGGGCCCCAATATGCTCCCAAATATCACTTTGCAGATTCCACGAAAAGAGTGTTAGCAAACTGCTTCTTGAGGCAGAGGTTGTAACTCTGTGAGATGAACTCACAGATCAGAAAGAAGTTTCTCAGAAAGCTTCTTTCACGTTTTGAACGGAGGAAATTTCCTTTATCAGCGTAGGCCTCAATGTGATCCAAAGAAGCCCTTCTCAGTTTCCCCAAAGACAGTGTTAATGGACTGCTCCACGAAACATAAGTGTAACTCTGTGAGATGAATTCACACATCACCAAGAAGTTTCTAAGAAAGCTTCTTTCTAGTTTTCATCTGGATATTTCCTTTGTCACTGTAATGTTCATTGCGCTATGAAGTATCTAATTGCAGATTTCCAGAAAACTGTGCTAACAAACTGATCACTGAAGAGAAACGTGTAACTCTGTGAGTTGCATTCACACATGGCAATTCAGTTTCTCAGAAAGCTTCTCTTTAGTTATTATGTGAGGATAATTCCTTTATCACCATGGGCCCCAATAGGCTCCCAAATATCACTTTGCAGATTCCACGAAAAGAGTGTTAGCAAACTGCTTCTTGAGGCAGAGGTTGTAACTCTGTGAGATGAACTCACAGATCAGAAAGAAGTTTCTCAGAAAGCTTCTTTCACGTTTTGAACGGAGGAAATTTCCTTTATCAGCGTAGGCCTCAATGTGATCCAAAGAAGCCCTTCTCAGTTTCCCCAAAGACAGTGTTAATGGACTGCTCCACGAAACATAAGTGTAACTCTGTGAGATGAATTCACACATCACCAAGAAGTTTCTAAGAAAGCTTCTTTCTAGTTTTCATCTGGATATTTCCTTTGTCACTGTAATGTTCATTGCGCTATGAAGTATCTAATTGCAGATTTCCAGAAAACTGTGCTAACAAACTGATCACTGAAGAGAAACGTGTAACTCTGTGAGTTGCATTCACACATGGCAATGCAGTTTCTCAGAAAGCTTCTCTTTAGTTATTATGTGAGGATAATTCCTTTATCACCATGGGCCCCAATAGGCTCCCAAATATCACTTTGCAGATTCCACGAAAAGAGTGTTAGCAAACTGCTTCTTGAGGCAGAGGTTGTAACTCTGTGAGATGAACTCACAGATCAGAAAGAAGTTTCTCAGAAAGCTTCTTTCACGTTTTGAACGGAGGAAATTTCCTTTATCAGCGTAGGCCTCAATGTGATCCAAAGAAGCCCTTCTCAGTTTCCCCAAAGACAGTGTTAATGGACTGCTCCACGAAACATAAGTGTAACTCTGTGAGATGAATTCACACATCACCAAGAAGTTTCTAAGAAAGCTTCTTTCTAGTTTTCATCTGGATATTTCCTTTGTCACTGTAATGTTCATTGCGCTATGAAGTATCTAATTGCAGATTTCCAGAAAACTGTGCTAACAAACTGATCACTGAAGAGAAACGTGTAACTCTGTGAGTTGCATTCACACATGGCAATGCAGTTTCTCAGAAAGCTTCTCTTTAGTTATTATGTGAGGATAATTCCTTTATCACCATGGGCCCCAATATGCTCCCAAATATCACTTTGCAGATTCCACGAAAAGAGTGTTAGCAAACTGCTTCTTGAGGCAGAGGTTGTAACTCTGTGAGATGAACTCACAGATCAGAAAGAAGTTTCTCAGAAAGCTTCTTTCACGTTTTGAACGGAGGAAATTTCCTTTATCAGCGTAGGCCTCAATGTGATCCAAAGAAGCCCTTCTCAGTTTCCCCAAAGACAGTGTTAATGGACTGCTCCACGAAACATAAGTGTAACTCTGTGAGATGAATTCACACATCACCAAGAAGTTTCTAAGAAAGCTTCTTTCTAGTTTTCATCTGGATATTTCCTTTGTCACTGTAATGTTCATTGCGCTATGAAGTATCTAATTGCAGATTTCCAGAAAACTGTGCTAACAAACTGATCACTGAAGAGAAACGTGTAACTCTGTGAGTTGCATTCACACATGGCAATTCAGTTTCTCAGAAAGCTTCTCTTTAGTTATTATGTGAGGATAATTCCTTTATCACCATGGGCCCCAATAGGCTCCCAAATATCACTTTGCAGATTCCACGAAAAGAGTGTTAGCAAACTGCTTCTTGAGGCAGAGGTTGTAACTCTGTGAGATGAACTCACAGATCAGAAAGAAGTTTCTCAGAAAGCTTCTTTCACGTTTTGAACGGAGGAAATTTCCTTTATCAGCGTAGGCCTCAATGTGATCCAAAGAAGCCCTTCTCAGTTTCCCCAAAGACAGTGTTAATGGACTGCTCCACGAAACATAAGTGTAACTCTGTGAGATGAATTCACACATCACCAAGAAGTTTCTAAGAAAGCTTCTTTCTAGTTTTCATCTGGATATTTCCTTTGTCACTGTAATGTTCATTGCGCTATGAAGTATCTAATTGCAGATTTCCAGAAAACTGTGCTAACAAACTGATCACTGAAGAGAAACGTGTAACTCTGTGAGTTGCATTCACACATGGCAATTCAGTTTCTCAGAAAGCTTCTCTTTAGTTATTATGTGAGGATAATTCCTTTATCACCATGGGCCCCAATAGGCTCCCAAATATCACTTTGCAGATTCCACGAAAAGAGTGTTAGCAAACTGCTTCTTGAGGCAGAGGTTGTAACTCTGTGAGATGAACTCACAGATCAGAAAGAAGTTTCTCAGAAAGCTTCTTTCACGTTTTGAACGGAGGAAATTTCCTTTATCAGCGTAGGCCTCAATGTGATCCAAAGAAGCCCTTCTCAGTTTCCCCAAAGACAGTGTTAATGGACTGCTCCACGAAACATAAGTGTAACTCTGTGAGATGAATTCACACATCACCAAGAAGTTTCTAAGAAAGCTTCCTTCTAGTTTTCATCTGGATATTTCCTTTGTCACTGTAATGTTCATTGCGCTATGAAGTATCTAATTGCAGATTTCCAGAAAACTGTGCTAACAAACTGATCACTGAAGAGAAACGTGTAACTCTGTGAGTTGCATTCACACATGGCAATTCAGTTTCTCAGAAAGCTTCTCTTTAGTTATTATGTGAGGATAATTTCCTTTATCACCATGAGCCCCAATAGGCTCCCAAATATCACTTTGCAGATTCCACGAAAAGAGTGTTAGCAAACTGCTTCTTGAGGCAGAGATTGTAACTCTGTGAGATGAACTCACAGATCAGAAAGAAGTTTCTCAGAAAGCTTCTTTCACGTTTTGAACGGAGGAAATTTCCTTTATCAGCGTAGGCCTCAATGTGATCCAAAGAAGCCCTTCTCAGTTTCCCCAAAGACAGTGTTAATGGACTTGCTCCACGAAACATAAGTGTAACTCTGTGAGATGAATTCACACATCACCAAGAAGTTTCTAAGAAAGCTTCTTTCTAGTTTTCATCTGGATATTTCCTTTGTCACTGTAATGTTCATTGCGCTATGAAGTATCTAATTGCAGATCTCCGAGAAAACTGTGCTAACAAACTGATCACTGAAGAGAACGTGTAACTCTGT
>NC_044553.1:130507241-130585150 GCF_007565055.1 Rhinopithecus roxellana | reverse complement strand
TTGAGATCTCCTGACAATGGATACTTCAGAGCGCAAGGAACAGAACAGTACAAAGGAAAGAGCCACAGAGGAAAACTAGAAAGAAGCTTTCTTAGAACTTCTTGGTGACGTGTGAATTCATCTCACAATGCGTCACTTTGTTTCGTGGAGCAGCCATTAACACTGTCTTTGGGGAAACTGAGAAGGGCTTCTTTGGATCACATTGAGCCTACGCTGATAAAGGAATTTCTCCGTTCAAAACGTGAAAGACGCTTTCTGAGAACTTCTTTCTGATCTGTGAGTTCATCTCACAGAGTTACAACCTCTCTTTGCCTCAAGAAGCAGTTTGTGCTAACACGTTTCGTGGAAACCGGCAAAGTGAATATTTGGGAGCCTATTGGGGCCATGGTGATAAAGGAAATTCCTCACTAATAAACTAAAGAGAACTTTCTGAGAACTGCATTGCCATGTGGTAATGCAACTCACAGAGTTTACACTTTCTCTTCAGTGATCAGTTTTGTTTAGCACAGTTTTCTGGAAATCTGCAATTAGATACTTCATAGGGCAATGAACATTCAGTGACAAAGGAAATAGCCACAATGAAAAACTAGAAAGAAGCTTTCTGTGAGAAACCTCTCGATCTGTGAGTTAATCTCACAGGAGTTTAACAACCTCTGCCGCAGAAGACAGTTTTGCTAACACTCTTCGTGGAAACTGCAAAGTGATATTGGGAGCATTTGGGGCCTGGTTGAAAAGGAATTATCCCACATATAACTAAAGAGAAGTTTTCTGAGAACTGCATTGCCATGTGTGAATGCAACCACAGAGTTAACCGTTTCTCTCATGGATCTTTGTTTAGCAGACAGTTTCTGGAAATCGTGCAATTAGATACTTTCATAGCGCATGAACATTACAGTGACAAGGAATATCCAAGATGAAAATCTGAAAGAAAGCTTTCTCTAGAACTTCTTGTGAGGAGTGAATATCATCATCCAGAATTACAACTTATTTTTCGTCGTGAGCAATCCTTAACACTGTCTTTGAGGAAACTGGAAGGGCTTCTTTGGATCACATTGAGGCCACGCTGATAAAGGAAATGTCTCCGTTCAAACGGAAAGAAGCTTTCTGAGAAACTTCTTTCTTATCTCTGTGAGTTCATCTCACAGAGTTAAAACTCTGCCTCAGAAGCAGTTTGCTAACACTCGTTTTCGTGGAATCTGCAAAGTGATATTTGGAGCTATTGGCCATGGTGATAAAGCAAATACTCCTGCACTAATAACTAAAAACTTTCTAGAAACGAAGTGGCCCATGTGTGAATGCAACTCACAGATTTACACGTTTCTCTTCATGATCAGTTTGTTAGCACAGTTTTCTGGAAATCTGCAATTAGAACTTCAAGCGCATGAACATTACAGTGACAAAGGAAATATCCACAATGAAAACTAGAAAAGAAAAAGCTTCTCTTAGAAACTGTCGTGGGTGATGTGTGAATTCATCTCACAGAGTCACACTATGTTTCGTGGAAGCAGTCATTACAACTGCTTTGGGAAACTGAGAAGGGCTTCTTTGGATCACATTGAGGGCCTACGCTGATAAAGGAAATTTCATCTCGTTCAAAACGTGAAAGAAGCTTTCTAGAAACTTCTTTCTGATCTGTGAGTTCATCTCACAGGTACAACCTCTGCCTCAAGAAGCATTGCTAACACTCTTTCGTGGAATCTGCAAAGTGATATTTGGAGCTATTGGAGCCCATGGTGATAAGGAATTTCCTCACATAATCAACTAAAGAGAACTTTCTGAGAAACTGCATTGCCATGTGTGAATGCAACTCACAGAGTTACACGTTTCTCTTCAGTGATCAGTTTGTTAGCACATTTTCTGGAAAATCTGCAATTAGATACTTCATAAGCGCATGAACATTACAGTGACAAAGAAATATCCAATATGAAAACTGAAAGAAGCTTCTTAGAACTTCTTGGTGATGTGTGAATTCATCTCACAGATTACACTATTTTTCGGTGGAGCAGTCCATAACACTGTCTTGGGGAAACTGAGAAGGGCTTCTTTGGATCACATTGAGCCTACGCTGATAAAGGAAATTTCTTCCGTTCAAAACGTGAAAGAGCTTCTAGAGAACTTCTTTCTGACTTGAGTATCATCTCACAGAGTTACACTCTGCCCAAGAAGCATTTGCTAACACTCTTTCGTGGAATCGCAAAGTGATATTTGGGAGTCCTATTGGGCTACGTGATAAAGGAAATATCCACAATAATCTAAAGAGAAGCTTTCTGAGAAAACTGCATTGCCATGTGTGAATGCAACTCACAGAGTTACATACACGTTTCTCTTCAGTGATCATTTGTTAGCACAGTTTTCTTGGAAATCTGCAATTAGATACTTCAAGCGATGAACATTACAGTGACAAAGGAAATATCCACATGAAAACTAGAAAGAAGCTTTCTTAGAAACTTCTTGGTGATGTGTGAATTCATCTCACAGAGTTACACTTATGTTTCTTGGAAGCAGTCCATTAACACTGTCTTTGGGGAAACTGAGAAGGCTTTTTGGATCACATTGAGGCCTACGCTGATAAAGAAATTTCTTCCTCCGTTAAAACGTGAAAGAAGCTTTCTGAAAACTTCTTTCTGATCTGTGAGTTCATCTCACAGAGTTACAACCTCTGCCTCAAGAAGCAGTTTGCTAACACTCTTTTCGTGGAATCTGCAAGTGATATTTGGGAGCATATTGGGGCCAATGGTGATAAAGGAAATCTCACATAATAAACTAAAGAAACTTCTGAGAAACTGCATTGCCAGTGTGAATGCAACTCACAGAGTTACACGTTTCTCTCTCAGTGACGTTTGTTTAGCACAGTTTTCTGAAATCTGCAATTAGTACTCTTCGCAAGAACATTACAGGACAGGAAATATCCCATATGAAATTGAAAGAAGCTTTCTTAGAAACTTTCTTGGTGATTGGTGAATTCACTCACGATTTACACTTATGTTTCGTGGAGCAGTCCATTCACACTGTCTTGGGGTGGGGAAATGAGAAGGCTCTTGGATCACATTGAGGCCACGATAAGGAATCTTTCTCGTTAAAACGTGAAAGAGCTTTCGAGAAACTTCTTTCTGATCTGTAGATTCATACTCACAGTTACAACCTCTGCCTCAAGAAGAGTTTCTTAACACTCTTTCTCAGTGGAAACTGCAAAGCTGATATTTGGGGAGCCTTATGGGGCCGCATGGTGATAAGGAATATCCTCACAATAATCACTAAAGAGAAGCTTTCTGAAAACTGAATTGCCATGTGTGAATGCACTCACAGAGTTACACGTTTCTCTTCAGTGATCAGTTTGTTAGCACAGTTTTCTGGGAATCTGCAATAGATACTTCATAAGCGCAATGAACATTACAGTGACAAAGGAAATACCAGATGAAAACTAGAAAGAAGCTTTCTTGAAACTCTTGGTGATTTGTGAATTCAATCTCTCACAGAGTTACACTTATGTTTGCGTGGAGCATCTGTTAACACTGTCTTTGGGGAAACTGAGAAGGGCTTCTTTGGATCACTTGAGCTACGCTGATAAAGGAAATTTCTCCGTTCAAAAGCGTGAAAGAAGCTTTCTGAGAAACTTCTTTCTGATCTGTGAGTTCATCTCACAGGGTTACAACTCTGCCTCAAGAAGCAGTTTGCTAACACTCTTTTCGTGGAATCTGCAAAGTGATATTTGGGAGTCTATTGGGCCCATGTGATAAAGGAATATCCTCACATAATAATAAAGAGAAGCTTTCTGAGAAACTGCATTGTCCATGTGTGAATGCAACTCACAGAGTTACACGTTTCTCTTCATGATCATTTGTTAGCACAGTTTTTTCTGGAAATCTGCAATAGATACTTCAACGCAATGAACATACAGTGACAAAGGAAATATCCACATGAAAACTGAAAAGAAGCTTTCTTAGAAACTTCTTGGTGATGGGTGAATTCATCTCACAGATGTTACACTTATTTTTCGTGGAGCAGTCCATAACATGTCTTGGGAAACTGAAGGGCTTCTTTGATCACATTATGCCTACGCTGATAAAGAAATTTCCTCCTTTCCAAAACTGAAAGAAGCTTCTGAGAAACTTCTTTCTGATCTGTGAGTTCATCTCACAGAGTTTACAACCTCTGCCTCAAGAAGCAGTTTCTAACACTCTTTTCGGAACTGCAAAGTGATATTTGGGGAGCCATTAGGGGCCCATGGTGATAAAGGAATATATCCTCACATAAAATAAAGAGAAGCTTTCTGAAAACTGCATTGCCATGTGTGAATGCAACTCACAGAGTTACACGTTTCTCTTCAGTGATCAGTTTGTTAGCACAGTTTTCTGGAGATCTGCAATTAGATACTTCATAGCGCAATGAACATTACAGTGACAAAGGAAATATCCACAGATGAAAAACTAGAAGAACTTTCTTAGAAACTTCGGTGATGTGTGAATTCATCTCACAGAGTTACACTTATGTTTCGTGAGCGTCCATTAACACTGTCTTTGGGGAAACTGAGAAGGGCTTCTTTGGAATCACATTGAGGCCTAGCTGATAAAGGAAATTCCTTCTTCAAAACTGAAAGAAGCTTTCTGAGAAAACTTCTTTCGGACTGTGGAGTTCATCCACAGAGTTACAACACTCTGCCTCAAGAAGTTTGCTAAACACTCTTTTCGTGGAAATTGCAAAGTGATATTTGGGAGTCATATGGGGCCCATGTTATAAGGAATTACCCACATAATAACTAAAGAAAGCTTTCTGAGAAAACTGCATTGCCATGTTGAAGTGCAACTCACCAGTGTACACGTTTCTCTTCAAGTGATCAGTTTGTTAGCACAGTTTTCTGGGAAATGCTTCATTAGATACTTCACAGCGCAATGACATTACGTGACAAGGAAATACCACGTGAAAAACTGAAAGAAGCTTCTGAGAACTTCTTCTGATCTGTGATTCATCACACAGAGTTACACACTCTGCCTCAAGAAGCAGTTTGCTAACACTCTTTTGTGGAAACTGCAAATGATATTTGGGAGCTATATTGGGGCCCATGTTGATAAAGGAATTATCCTCACATAAAACTAAAGAGAGCTTTCTGAGAAACTGCAATTGTCCATGTGTGAATGCACCTCACAGAGTTACACGTTTCTCTTCAGTGATCAGTTTGTTAGCAACACAGTTTTCTGGAAATCTTGCATTGATACTTCAAGCGCAATGAACATTACGTACAAAGGAAATATCACCAGATGAAAACTAGAAAGAAGCTTTCTTAGAAACTTTCTTGGTGATGTGTGAATTCATCTCACAGAGTTACACTTATGTTCGTGGAGCAGTCCATTAACACTGTCTTTGGGGAAACTGAGAAGGCTTCTGGATCACATTGAGGCCTACGCTGATAAAGAAAATTTCTCCGTTCAAAACGTGAAGAAGCTTCTGAGACTTCTTTCTGATCTGTTTTTCTCACAGAGTTACACTCTGCCTCAAGAAGAGTTTGCTAACACTCTTTTCGTGGAATCTGCAAAGTGATATTTGGAGCCTAGGGGACAATGGTGATAAAGGAAATATCCTCACATATAACTAAGAGAAGCTTTCTGAGAAACTGCTTGCCATGTGTGAATGCAACTCACAGAGTTACACGTTCTCTTCAGTGATCAGTTTGTTAGCACAGTTTTCTGGAAATCTGCAATTAGATACTTCATGGCAATGAAACATTACAGTGCAAAGGAAATATCCACAGTGAAAACTAGAAAGAAGCTCTAGAAATTCTTGGTGATGTGAATTCATCTCACAGAGTTACACTTATGTTCGTGGAGCAGTCCATTACACTGTCTTGGGGAACTGAGAAGGGCTTCTTTGATCACAGTGAGGCCATAGCTGATAAAGGAATTTCCTCCGTTCAAAACGTGAAAGAAGCTTTCTGAGAAACTTCTTTCTGATCTGTGAGTTCATCTCACAGAGTACAACCTCTGCCTCAAGAACAGTTGCTAACACTCTTTTCGTGGAATCTGCAAAGTGATATTTGGGACAATTGGGGCCATGGTGATAAAGGATTATCCTCACATAATAACTAAAGAGAAAGCTTTCTGAGAACGCATTGCCATGTGTGAAGCAACTCACAGAGTTACACGTGTTCTCTCAGCAGTGATCAGTGTGTTAGCACAGTTTTCGGAAATCTGCAAGTAGATACGCATAGCGCAATGAAACTTACACTGACAAAGGAAATCCACAATAAACAAGAGAAGCTTTCTGAGAAACTTCTGGTGATGTGTGAATTCATCTCACAGAGTTACACTTATGTTTTCGTGGAGCAGTCCATTAACACTGTCTTTGGGAAACTGAGAAGGGCTTCTTTGGATCAATTGAGGGCCTACCTGGAAAGAAATTTCCTCCGTTCAAAACGTGAAAGAAGCTTTCTGAGAAACTCTTTCTGATCTGTGAGTTCATCTCCACAGAGTACAAACCGTCTGCTCAAGAAGCAGTTTGCTAACACCTCTTTTCGGGAAATGCAAAGTGATATATTGGGGAGCTATTGGGGGCCCATGGTGATAAAGGAATATCTCCACAAATAATACTAAAGAAGCTTTCTGAGAAACTGATTGCATGTGTGATGCAACTCACAGAGTTACACGTTCTCTTCAGTGATCAGTTTGTTAGCACAGTTTTCTGGAATCTGCAATTAGATATCTTCAAGCGCAATGACATTACAGTGACAAAGGAAATATCCTCAAATGAAAACGAAAGAAGCTTTTCTTAGAACTTCTTGGATGTGTGAATCATCTCACAGGTTCATTATTTTCGTGGAGCAGTCCATTAACACGTCTTTGGGGAAACTGAGAAGGTTCTTGGATCACATTGAGGCCACGCTGATAAAGGAAATTCCTCCGTTCAAAACGTGAAAAGACGTTTTCTGAGAAACTTCTTCTGATCTGTGAGTTCATCTCACAGGGTTACAAACCTGCTCAAGAAGCAGTTGCTAACACTCTTTCGTGGAACTGCAAAGTGATATTTTGGGAGCTATTGGGCCCATGGTGAAAAGGAATTATCCACATAATAACTAAAGAGAAGCTTTCTGAGAAACTGCATTGCCATGGTGAATGCAACTCACAGAGTTACACGTTTTCTCTCAGTGACATTTGTTGCACAGTTTTCTGGAAATCTGCAATTAGATACTTCACGCGCAATGAACATTACAGTGACAAAGGAAATATCCACATGAAAACTGAAAGAAGCTTTCTTAGAAACTTCTTGGTGATGTGTGATTCATCTCACAGAGTTACACTTATGTTTTCGTGGAGCAGTCCATTAACACTGTCTTTGGGGAAACTGAGAGGGCTTCTTTTGGACACATTGAGGCCTACCGCTGATAAAGGAAATTTCTCCGTTCAAAACTGAAAGAAGCTTTCTGAGAAACTTCTTTCGATCTGTGAGTTCATCTCACAAGTTACAACCTCGGCCTCAGAAGCATTTGCTAACACTCTTTTCGTGGAACTGCAAAGTGATATTTTGGGAGCTGTTGGGGCCCATGGTGATAAAGGAAATCCTCACATAATAAAAAGAAAGCTTTCTGAGAAACTGCATGATGTGTGAATGCAACCACAGAGTTACACGTTTCTTTTCAGTGATCAGTTTGTTAGCAACGTTTTCTGGGATCTGCAATTAGATACTTCAAGCGCAATGAACATTACAGTACAAAGGAAATACCACAATGAAAACTAGAAAGAAGCTTTCTTAGAAACTTCTGGTGATGTTGAATTCATCTCACGAAGTTACACTATGTTTCGTGGAGCATCCATTAACACTGTCTTTGGGAACTGAGAAGGGCTTCTTTGGATCACATTGAGGCCTACGCTGATAAAGGAAATTTCCCTCCGTTCAAAACGGAAAGAAGCTTTCTGAGAAACTTCTTTCTGATCTGTGAGTTCATCTCACAGAGTTACAACTCTGCCTCAAGAAGCAGTTTGCTACACACTCTTTTTCGTGGAATCTGCAAAGTGATATTTGGGAGCCTATGGGCACATGGTGATAAAGGAAATATCCTCCATAATACTAAAGAGAAGCTTTCTGAGAAACTGCATTGCCATGTGTGAATGCAACTCACAGAGTAACACGTTTCTTCTTCAGTGATCATTTGTAACACATTTTCTGTGAAATCTGCAATTAGATACTCAAGCGCAATGAACATACAGTACAAAGGAAATATCCACATATGAAAACTGGAAAGAAGCTTTCTTAGAAACTTCTTGGTGATGTGTGAATTCATCTCACAGAGTTCACTCTTATGTTTCGTGAACGTCATTAAACACTGTCTTTGGGGAAACTGAGAAGGGCTTCTTTGGATCACATTGAGGCCTACGCTGATAAAGGAAATTCTCCGTTCAAAACGTGAAAGAAGCTTTCTGAGAAACTTCTTTCTGATCTGTGGATTCATCCACAGAGTTACAACCTCTGCCTCAAGAAGCATTTGCTAACACTTTTCGTGGAAACTGCAAGATATTTGGGAGCTATTGGGGCCCATGGTGATAAAGGAATATCCTCACATAAAACTAAAGAGAAGCTTTCTGAGAAACTGCATTGCCATGTGTGAATGCACTCACACAGAGTTACACGCTCTCAGTGATCAGTTTGTTAGCACAGTTTTCGTGGAAATCTGGCAATTAGATACTTCATAGCGCATGAACATTACAGTGACAAAGGAAATATCCACAGTGAAAACTAGAAAAAGCTTTCTGAGAAACTTCTTCTGATGCTGTGAAGTTCATCTCACAGAGTACAACCTGCCTCAAGAAGAGTTTGCTAACACTCTTCTTGTGGAACTGCAAAGTGTGATTTGGGAGCATATGGGGCCATGGTGATAAAGGAATTCTCACAAATAACTAAAGAGAACTTCTGAGAAACAATTGCCATGTGTGAATGCAACTAACAGAGTTACACGTTCTCTTCAGTGATCAGTTTGTTAGCACAGTTTTCTGATCTGCAATTAGATACTTCAAGCGCAATGAACATTACAGTACAAGGAAATATCCACATGAAAACTAGAAAGAAGCTTCTTAGAAACTCTTGGATGTGTGAATTCATCCACAGAGTTACACTTAGTTTTCGTGGAGCAGTCCATTAACACTGTCTTTGGGAAACTGAGAAGGCTTCCTTGGTCCCATTGAGGCCTAAGCTGATAAAGGAAATTTCTCCGTTCAAAACGTGAAAGAAGCTCTGAGAAACTTCTTCTGATCTGTGAGTCATCTCACAGAGTTACAAATCTATGCCTCAAGAAGCAGTTGCTACACTCTTTTCGTGGAATCTGCAAAGTGATATTTGGAGCCTAGATGGGGATCATGGTGATAAAGGAAATATCCTCACAAATAACTAAAGAGAAGCTTTCTGAGAAACTGCATTGCCATGTGTGAATGCAACTCACAGAGTTACACGTTTCTCTTCAGTGATCATTTTGTTAGCACAGTTTTCTGGAAATCTGCAATTAGATACTTCAAGCGCAATGAAATTACAGTACAAAGGAAATATCCACATTGAAAATAAAAGAAGCTTTCTTAGAAACTTCTTGGTGATGTGTGAATTCATCTCACAGAGTTACACTTATGTTTTCGTGAGACAGTCCATTAACACTGTCTTTTGGGGAAACTGAGAAGCTTCTTTGATCACATGGCCTAGCTGATAAAGGAAATTTCTCCGTTCAAAACGCTGAAAGAAGCTTTCGGAGAAACTTCTTTCTGATCGTGAGTTCATCTCACAGAGTTACAAACTCTGCCTCAAGAAGCAGTTGCTAACACTCTTTTCGTGGAACTGCAAAGTGATATTTGGGAGTCTATTGGGGCCATGGTGATAAGGAATATCCTCACATAATACTAAAGAGAAGCTTTCTGAGAAACTGCATTGCCATGTGTGAAGCAACTCACAGAGTTACACGTTTCTTCAGTGATCAGTTTGTTAGCACAGTTTTCTGGAATCTGCAATTAGATACTTCATAGCGCAATGAACAATTACAGTGACAAAGGAAATATCCACATATGAAAACTGAGAAGAAGCTTCTTAGAAACTTCTTGGTGATGTGTGAATCATCTCACAGAGTTACACTTATGTTTCGTGGAGCAGTCCATAACACTGTCTTTGGGGAAACTGAGAAGGGCTTCTTTGGATCACATTGAGGCCTACGCTGATAAAGGAAATTTCTCTCCGTTCAAAACGTGAAAGAAGCTTCTGAGAAACTTCTTTTCTGATCTGTGAGTCATCTCACAGAGTTACAACTCTGCCTCAAGAAAGAGTTTGCTAACATCTTTTCGTGGAATCTGCAAGTGATATTTGGGGCCTATTGGGGCCATGGTGATAAAGGAAAATCCTCACATAATAACTAAAGAGAAGCTTTCTGAAAACTGCATTGCCATGTGTGAATGCAACTCACAGAGTTACACGTTTCTCTTCAGTGATCAGTTTGTTAGCACAGTTTTCTGGAAATCTGCAATTAGATACTTCCAAGCGCAATGAACATTACAGTACAAAGGAAATATCCACAGAGAAACCTGAAAGAAGCTTTCTAGAAACTTCTTGGTGATGTGTGAATCATCTCACAGAGTTACACTTATGTTTCGTGCAGTCATTAACACTGTCTTTGGGGAAACTGAGAAGGGCTTCTTGGATCACATGAGGCCTACGCTGATAAAGGAAATTCATCCGTTCAAACTGAAAGAAGCTTTCTGAGAAATTCTTTCTGATCTGTGAGTTCATCTCACAGAGTTACAACACTCTGCCCAAGAAGCAGTTTGCTAACACTCTTTTCGTGGAACTCGCAAAGTGATATTTGGGAGCTATTGGGCCCATGGTGATAAGGAATATCTCACATAATAACTAAAGAGAAGCTTTCTGAGAAACTGCATTGCCATGTTGAATGCAACTCACAGAGTTACACGTTTCTCTTCAGTGATCAGTTTGTTAGCACAGTTTTCTGGAATCTGCAATTAGATACTTCAAAGCGCAATGAACATTACAGTGACAAAGGAAATATCCACAGATGAAAACTGAAAGAAGCTTCTTAGAAACTTCTTGGTGATGTGTGAATCATCTCACAGAGTTACACTTATGTTTCGTGGAGCAGTCCATAACACTGTCTTTGGGAAACGAGAAGGGCTTCTTTGGATCACATTGGGCCTAGCTGATAAAGGAAATTTTCTCCGTCAAAACTTGAAAGAAGCTTTCTGAGAAACTTCTTTCTGATCTGTGAGTTCATCTCACAGAGTTAACAACCTCTGCCCAAGAAGCAGTTTGCTAACACTCTTTTTCGTGAACTGCAAAGTGATATTTGGAGCATATGGGCCATGGTGATAAAGGAATATCCTCACATAATAACTAAAGAGAAGCTTTCTCTGAGAAACTGCATTGTCATGTGTGAATGCACCAAGAGTTACACGTTCTCCTCAGTGATCAGTTTGTTAGCACAGTTTTCTGGAAATCTGCAATTAGATACTTCAAGCGCAATGAACATTACAGTGACAAGGAAATATCCAAAAAACTGAAAGAAGCTTCTTAGAAACTTCTTGGTGATGTGTGAATTCATCTCACAGATTACACTTATGTTTCGTGGAGCAGTCCATTAACACTGTCTTTGGGGAAACTGAGAAGGGCTTTCTTGGATCACATTGGCCTAGCTGATAAAGGAAATTTCTTCCGTTCAAAACGTGAAAGAAGCTTCTTGAGAAACTTCTTTCTGATCTGGTGAGTTCATCTCACAGAGTTACAACTCTGCCTCAAGAAGCTTTGCTACACTCTTTTCGTGGAATCTGCAAAGTGATTATTGGGAGCCTATTGGGGCCATGGTGATAAAGGAAATATCCTCACATAATACTAAAGAGAAGCTTTCTGAGAAACTGCATTGCATGTGTGAACAACTCACAGAGTTACACGTTTCCTTCAGTGATCAGTTTTTAGCACATTTTCTGGAAATCTGCAATTAGATACTTCAAGCGCAATGAACATTACAGTGACAAAGGAAATATCCACAATGAAAACTAGAAAGAAGCTTTCTTAGAAACTTCTTGGTGATGTGTGAATTCATCTCACAGAGTTCAACATTAGTTTCGTGGACAGTCATTACACAGTCTGTCTTGGGAAACTGAGAAGGGCTTCTTTGGATCACATTGAGCTACGCTGATAAGGAAATTCATCCGTTCAAAACGTGAAAGAAGCTTTCTGAGAAACTTCTTCTGATCTGTGATTCATCTCACAGAGTTACACCTCTGCCTCAAGAAGCAGTTTGCTAACACTCTTTCGTGGAACTGAAAGTGATATTTGGGAGCTATTGGCCCATGGTGATAAAGAATATCCTCACATAATAACAAGAGAAGCTTTCTGAGAAACTGACTTGCATGTGTGAATGCAACTCACAGAGTTACACGTTCTCTTCAGTGATCAGTTTGGTTAGCACATTTTCTGGAAATCTGCAATTAGATATACTCATAGCGCAATGAACATTACAGTGACAAAGGAAATATCCAATGAAAAACTGAAAAGAAGCTTTCTTAGAAACTTCTTGGTGATGTGTGAATTCATCTACAGAGTTACACTTATGTTTCGTGGAGCATTCCATTAACACTGTCTTTGGGAAACTGAGAAGGGCTTCTTGGATCACATTGAGGCCTACGCTTATAAAGGAATCATCCGTTCAAAACGTGAAAGAAGCTTCTGAGAAACTTCTTTCTGATTGTGAGTCATCTCACAGAGTTACAACTCTGCCAGCAAGAAGAGTTTGCTAACACTCTTTTCGTGGAATCTGCAAAGTGATATTTGGGAGCCTATGGCACATGGTGATAAAGGAAATATCCTCACATAAATACTAAAGAGAAGCTTTCTGAGAAACTCATTGCCATGTGTGAATGCAACTCACAGAGTTACACGTTTCTCTTCAGTGATCAGTTTGTTAGCACATTTTCTGGAAATCTGCAATTAGATACTCATAGCGCAATGAACAACAGTACAAAGAAATACCCAATGAAAACGAGAAAGAAGCTTTCTTAGAAACTTCTTGGTGATGTGAATTCATCTCACAGAGTTACACTTATGTTTCGTGGACAGTCCATTAACACTGTCTTTGGGGAAACGAGAAGGCTTCTTTGGATCACATTGAGGCCTAGCTGATAAGGAAATTTCTTCCGTCAAAACGTGAAAGAAGCTCTGAGAAACTTCTTTCTTTGATTGTGGAGTTCATCCACAGAGTTACAACTCTGCCTCAAGAAGCGTTTGCTAACACTCTTTTCGTGGAATCTGCAAAGTGATATTTGGAGCTATTGGGGCCATGGTGATAAAGGAAAATATCCTCACATAAAACTAAAGAAAGCTTTCTGAGAACTGATTGCCTGTGTGAATGCAACTCACAGAGTACAGCGTTTCGTTCGTGATGCAGTTTTTAGCACAGTTTTCTGGAAATCCGCATTAGATACATAACGCAATGACATTACAGTGACAAAGGAAATATCCACAGATAAAAATAGAAAGAAGCTTTCTGAGAAACTTCTTCTGATCTGTGAGTTCATCTCACAGAGTTACAACCTCTGCCCAAGAAGCAGTTGCTAACACTCTTTCGTGGAACTGCAAAGGTATTTGGGAGCCATGGGCCCATGGTGATAAAGGAAATATCCCTCACATAATAACTAAAGAGAAGCTTTCTGAGAAACTGCATTGCATGTGTGAATGCAACTCACAGAGTTACACGTTTCTCTCTCAGTGATCAGTTTTGTAGCACAGTTTTCTGGAAATCTGCAATTAGATACTCAAGCGCAATGAACATTACATGACAAAGGAAATATCCACATGAAAACTAAAAGAGCTTCTTAGAACTTCTTGGTGAGTGTGAATTCATCTCACAGATACACTTATGTTCGTGGAGCAGTCCATTAACACTGTCTTTGGGGAAACTGAGAAGCTTTCTTGGATCACATTGAGGCTAAGCTGATAAAGGAAATTTCTCCGTTCAAAACGTGAAAGAGCTTCTGAGAAACTTCTTCTGATCTGTGAGTTCATCTCACAGAGTTACAACACTCTGCCTCAAGAAGCAGTTTGCTAACACTCTTTTGGGGAATCTCAAAGTGATATTTGGGAGCCTAGTGGGGACATGGTGATAAAGGAATATCCTCACATAATAACTAAAGAGAAGCTTTCTGGAGAAACTGCATTGCATGTGTGAATGCAACTCACGAGTTACACGTTTCTCTTCAGTGATCAGTTTGTGTTAGCACAGTTTTCTGAAAATCTGCAATTAGATACTTCACAGCGCAATGAACATTACAGTGACAAAGGAATATCCACAGATAACGAAAGAAGCTTCTTAGAAACTTCTTGGTGATGTGTGAATTCATCTCACAGAGTTACACTTATGTTTCGTGGAGCAGTCCATTACACTGTCTTTGGGGAAACTGAGAAGGGCTTCTTTGGATCACACATTGAGGCCTACGCTGATAAAGGAAATTTCTCCGTTCAAAACGTGAAAGAAGCTTTCTGAGAAACTTTTTCTGATCTGTGAGTTCATCTCACAGAGTTACAACCTCTGCCTCAAGAAGCAGTTTGCTAACACTCTTTTCGGGAATCTGCAAAGTTGATATTTGGAGTCCATTGGGGGCACCATGGTGATAAAGGAAATCCTCACATAATAACTAAAGAGAAGCTTTCTGAGAAACTGCATTGCCATGTGTGAATGCAACTCACAGAGTTACACGTTTCTCTTCAGTGATCAGTTTGTAGCACAGTTTTCTGGAAATCTGCAATTATACTTCAAGCGCAATGAACATTACATCAGTGACAAAGGAAATATCCATATAAAACTGGAAAGAAGCTTTCTTAGAAACTTCTTGGTGATGTGTAATTCATCTCACAGAGTTACACTATGTTTCGTGGAGCAGTCCATTAACACTGTCTTTGGGAAACTGAGAAGGGCTTCTTTGGATCACATTGAGGCCTACAGTGATAAAGGAATTTCATCCGTTCAAAACGTGAAAGAAGCTCTGAGAAACTTCTTTCTGATCTGTGAGTTCATCTCACAGAGTTACAACCTCTGCCTCAAGAGCAGTTTCGTAACATTTTTCGTGGAATCTGCAAAAGTTTTGGGAGCAATGGGGCCAGGGTGATAAGGAATTATCCTCACATAATAACTAAAGAGAAGCTTTCTGAGAAACGCTGCATCATGTGTGAAGTCAACTCACAGATTACAACGTTTCTCTTCAGTGATCAGTTTGTTTAGCACAGTTTTCTGGAATCTGCAATTAGATACTTCACAGGCAATGAACATTACAGTGACAAAGAAATATCCACAATGAAACTGAAAGAAGCTTTCTTAGAAACTTCTTGGTGATGTGTGAATTCATCTCACAGAGTTACACTTATGTTTCGTGGAGAGTCCATTAACATTGTCTTTGGGGAAACTGAGAAGGGCTTCTTTGGATCACATGAGGCTACGCTGATAAAGGAAATTTCTCCGTCAAAACGTGAAAGAAGCTTCTGACGGAGAAACTTCTTTCTGATCTGTGAGTTCATCTCACAGAGTTACAACCTCTGCCTCAAGAAGCAGTTTGCTAACACTTTTCGTGGAATCTGCAAAGTGATATTTGGGAGCCTATGGGGCACATGGTGATAAAGGAAATATCCTCACATAATAACTAAAGAGAAGCTTTCTGAGAAACTGCATTGCCATGTGTGAATGCAACTCACGGAGTTACACGTTTCTCTTCAGTGATCAGTTTGTTAGCACAGTTTTCTGGAAGCTGCAATTAGATACTTCATAGCGCAATGAACATTACAGTACAAAGGAAATACACAATAAAACGAGAAAGAAGCTTTCTAGAAACTTCTTGGTGATGTGTGAATCATCTCACAGAGTTACACTTATGTTTCGTGGAGAGCAGTCATTAACACTGTCTTGGGGAATCTGAGAAGGGCTTCTTTGGATCACATTGAGGCCTACGTGATAAAGGAATTTCATTCCGTTCAAAAAACGTGAAAGAAGCTTTCTGAGAAACTTCTTCGATCTGTGAGTTCACTCACAGAGTTACAACCTCTGCCTCAAGAAGATTGCTAACACTCTTTTCGTGGAACTGCAAAGATATTTGGGAGCATATTGGGGCCCATGGTGATAAAGGAATATCCTCACATAATAATACTAAGAGAAGCTTTCTGAGAAACTGCATTGCCATGTGTGAATGCAACTCACAGAGTTACACGTTTCTCTTCAGTGATCATTTGTTAGCACAGTTTTCTGGAAATCTGCAATTAGATACTTCACAGCGCAATGAACATACAGTGAAAAGGAATATCCAATGAAAACTGGAAAGAAGCTTTTCTAGAAACTTCTTGGTGATGTGTGAATTCATCTCACAGAGTTACACTTATGTTTCGTGGAGCAGTCCATTAAACTGTCTTGGGGAAACTGAGAAGGGCTTCTTGGATCACATTGAGCCTAGGCTGATAAAGGAAATTTCATCCGTTCAAAACGTGGAAAGAAGCTTCTGAGAAAACTTCTTTCTGATCTGTGAGTTCATCTCACAGAGTTACAACCTCTGCCTCAAGAAGACAGTTTGCTAACACTCTTTCGTGGAATCTGCAAAGGATATTGGGAGCCTGTAGGGGCCATGGTGATAAAGGAATATCCTCACATAATAACTAAAGAGAAGCTTTCTGAGAAACTGCATTGCATGTGTGAATGCAACTCACAGAGTTACACGTTCTCTTCAGTGACAGTTTGTTAGCACAGTTTTTCTGGAGATCTGCAATTAGATACTTCAAGGCAATGAACATTACAGTGACAAAGGAAATATCCACATGAAAACTAGAAGAAGCTTTCTTAGAAACTTCTTGGTGATGTGTGAATTCATCTCACAGATTACACTTATGTTTCGTGAGCAGTCCATTAACACTGTCTTTGGGAAACTGAGAAGGGCTTCTTTGGATCACATTGGGCCTAAGCTGATAAAGGAAATTTTCTCCGTTCAAAACGTGAAAGAAGCTTTCTGAGAAACTTCTTTCTGATCTGTGAGTTCATCTCACAGAGTTACAAACTCCTGCCTCAAGAAGCAATTGCTAACACTCTTTTCGTGGAATCTGCAAAGTGATATTGGGAGTCTATTGACCATGGGTGATAAAGAATATCCTCACATAATAACTAAAGAGAAGCTTTCTGAGAAACTGCATTGCCATGTGTGAATGCAAACTCACAGGAGTTACACGTTTCTCTTCATGATCAGTTTGTTAGCACAGTTTTCTGGGAAATCGCAATTAGATACTTCAAGCGCAATGAACATACAGTGACAAAGGAAATATCACAAGATAAACTGGAAAGAACTTTCTAGAACTTCTTGGTGATGTGTGATTCATCTCACAGAGTTACACTTATGTTTCGTGGACAGTCATTAACACTGTCTTTGGGAAACTGAGAAGGGCTCTTTGGATACATTGAGGCCTACGCTGATAAAGGAAATTTCTCCGTTCAAAACGTGAAAGAAGCTTTCTGAGAAACTTCTTTCTGATCTGTGAGTCATCTCACAGAGTTACAACCTCTGCCTCAAGAAGCAGTTTGCTAACACTCTTTTCGTGAAACTGCAAAGTGATTTGGGAGCATTGGGGCCCATGGTGATAAAGGAATATCCTCACATAATAACTAAAGAGAAGCTTTCTGAGAAACTGCATTGCCATGTGTGAATGCAACTCACAGAGTTACACGTTTCTTCAGTGATCAGTTTGTTGCACAGTTTTCTGGAAATCTGCAATTAGATACTTCAGCGCAATGAACATTACAGTGACAAAGGAAATATCCATATGAAAACTAGAAAGAAGCTTTCTTAGAACTTCTTGGTGATGTTGATTCATCTCACAGAGTTACACTTATGTTTCGTGAGCAGTCCATTAACACTGTCTTTGGGAAACTGAGAAGGGCTTCTTTGGATCACATTGAGGCCTACGCTGATAAAGGAAATTTCTCCGTTCAAAACGTGAAAGAAGCTTCTGGAAACTTCTTTCTGATCTGTGAGTTCATCTCACAGAGTACAATCTCTGCTCAAGAAGCAGTTTGCTAACACTCTTTTCGTGAATCTGCAAAGTGATATTTGGGAGCAATTGGCCCATGGTGATAAAGATTATCCTCACATAATAACTAAGAGAAGCTTTCGGAGAACTGCATGCCAGGTGTGAAGGCACCTCACAGAGTTACATCGTTTCTCTTCAGTGATCAGTTTTGTTAGCACAGTTTTCTGGAATCTGCAATTAGATACTTCAATAGGCAATGAACATTACAGTTACAAAGGAAATATCCACAATGAAAAACTAGAAGAATTTTCTTAGAACTTCTGTGTGATGTGTGAATTCATCTCACAGAGTTACATTATGTTTCGTGGAGCAGTCCAGTAACACTGTCTTGGGGAAACTGAGAAGGGTGCGCTTTGGAAACACCATACCACCAAGAAGCCCTCTCAGTTTCCCCAAAGACGTGTTAATGGACTGCTCCACGAACAGAAGTGTAACTCTGTGAGATGAATACACAGCACCAAGAAGTTTTCTAAGAAACTTCTTCGAGTTTTCATCGGTGATATTTCCTTTGTCACTGTAATGTTCATTGCACTATGAAGTATCTAATTGCAGATCGATTTCCAGAAAGACTGTGCTAACAAACTGTCACTGAACAGAAACGTGTAACTCTGTGAGTTGCATTCACACATGGCAAATTCAGTTTCTCAGAGAAGCTTCTCTTTAGTTATTAGTGAGGATAATTCCTTTACACCATGGGCCCCAATATGCTCCCAAATATCACTTTGCAGATTCCACGAAAAGAGTTAGCAAACTGCTTCTTGAGGCAGAGGTTGTAACTCTGGTGATGAACTCACAGATCAGAAAGAAGTTTCTCAGAAGCTTCTTTCACGTTTTGAACCGGAGGAAATTTCCTTTCAGCGTAGGCCTCAATGTGATCCAAAGAAGTCCTTCTCAGTTTCCCCAAAGACAGTGTTAATGGACTGCTCCACGAAAATAAGTGTAACTCTGTGAGATGAATTCACACATCACCAAGAAGTTTCTAAGAAAGCTTCTTTCTAGTTTTCATCTGGATATTTCCTTTGTCACTGTAAGTTCATTGCGCTATGAAGTATCTAATTGCAGATTTCCAGAAAACTGTGCTAACAAACTGATCACTGAAGAGAAACGTGTAACTCTGTGAGTTGCATTCAACACATGGCAATTCAGTTTCTCAGAAAGCTTCTCTTAGTTATTATGTGAGGATATTCCTTTATCACCATGAGCCCCAATAGCTCCCAAATATCACTTGCAGATTCCACGAAAAGAGTGTAGCAACTGCTTCTTGAGGCAGAGGTTGTAACTCTGTGAGATGAACTCACAGATCAGAAAGAAGTTTCTCAGAAAGCTTCTTTCACGTTTTGAACGGATGAAATTTCCTTTATCAGCGTAGGCCTCAATGTGATCCAAAGAAGCCCTTCTCAGTTTCCCCAAAGACAGTGTTAATGGACTGCTCCACGAAACATAAGTGTAACTCTGTGAGATGAATTCACACATCACCAAGAAGTTTCTAAGAAAGCTTCTTTCTAGTTTTCATCTGGATATTTCCTTTGTCACTGTAATGTTCATTGCGCTATGAAGTATCTAATTGCAGATTCTCCAGAAAACTGTGCTAACAAACTGATCACTGAAGAGAAACGTGTAACTCTGTGAGTTGCATTCACACATGGCAATTCAGTTTCTCAGAAAGCTTCTCTTTAGTTATTATGTGAGGATAATTCCTTTATCACCATGGGCCCCAATATGCTCCCAAATATCACTTTGCAGTTCCACGAAAAGAGTGTTAGCAAACTGCTTCTTGAGGCAGAGGTTGTAACTCTGTGAGATGAACTCACAGATCAGAAAGAAGTTTCTCAGAAAGCTTCTTTCACGTTTTGAACGGATGAAATTTCCTTTATCAGCGTAGGCCTCAATGTGATCCAAAGAAGCCCTTCTCAGTTTCCCCAAAGACAGTGTTAATGGACTGCTCCACGAAACATAAGTGTAACTCTGTGAGATGAATTCACACATCACCAAGAAGTTTCTAAGAAAGCTTCTTTCTAGTTTTCATCTGTGGATATTTCCTTTGTCACTGTAATGTTCATTGCGCTATGAAGTATCTAATTGCAGATTTCCAGAAAACTGTGCTAACAAACTGATCACTGAAGAGAAACGTGTAACTCTGTGAGTTGCATTCACACATGGCAATGCAGTTTCTCAGAAAGCTTCTCTTTAGTTATTATGTGAGGATAATTCCTTTATCACCATGAGCCCCAATATGCTCCCAAATATCACTTTGCAGATTCCACGAAAAGAGTGTTAGCAAACTGCTTCTTGAGGCAGAGGTTGTAACTCTGTGAGATGAACTCACAGATCAGAAAGAAGTTTCTCAGAAAGCTTCTTTCACGTTTTGAACGGATGAAATTTCCTTTATCAGCGTAGGCCTCAATGTGATCCAAAGAAGCCCTTCTCAGTTTCCCCAAAGACAGTGTTAATGGACTGCTCCACGAAACATAAGTGTAACTCTGTGAGATGAATTCACACATCACCAAGAAGTTTCTAAGAAAGCTTCTTTCTAGTTTTCATCTGGATATTTCCTTTGTCACTGTAATGTTCATTGCGCTATGAAGTATCTAATTGCAGATTTCCAGAAAACTGTGCTAACAAACTGATCACTGAAGAGAAACGTGTAACTCTGTGAGTTGCATTCACACATGGCAATTCAGTTTCTCAGAAAGCTTCTCTTTAGTTATTATGTGAGGATAATTCCTTTATCACCATGGGCCCCAATATGCTCCCAAATATCACTTTGCAGTTTCCACGAAAAGAGTGTTAGCAAACTGCTTCTTGAGGCAGAGGTTGTAACTCTGTGAGATGAACTCACAGATCAGAAAGAAGTTTCTCAGAAAGCTTCTTTCACGTTTTGAACGGATGAAATTTCCTTTATCAGCGTAGGCCTCAATGTGATCCAAAGAAGCCCTTCTCAGTTTCCCCAAAGACAGTGTTAATGGACTGCTCCACGAAACATAAGTGTAACTCTGTGAGATGAATTCACACATCACCAAGAAGTTTCTAAGAAAGCTTCTTTCTAGTTTTCATCTGTGGATATTTCCTTTGTCACTGTAATGTTCATTGCGCTATGAAGTATCTAATTGCAGATTTCCAGAAAACTGTGCTAACAAACTGATCACTGAAGAGAAACGTGTAACTCTGTGAGTTGCATTCACACATGGCAATGCAGTTTCTCAGAAAGCTTCTCTTTAGTTATTATGTGAGGATAATTCCTTTATCACCATGGGCCCCAATAGGCTCCCAAATATCACTTTGCAGATTCCACGAAAAGAGTGTTAGCAAACTGCTTCTTGAGGCAGAGGTTGTAACTCTGTGAGATGAACTCACAGATCAGAAAGAAGTTTCTCAGAAAGCTTCTTTCACGTTTTGAACGGATGAAATTTCCTTTATCAGCGTAGGCCTCAATGTGATCCAAAGAAGCCCTTCTCAGTTTCCCCAAAGACAGTGTTAATGGACTGCTCCACGAAACATAAGTGTAACTCTGTGAGATGAATTCACACATCACCAAGAAGTTTCTAAGAAAGCTTCTTTCTAGTTTCATCTGTGGATATTTCCTTTGTCACTGTAATGTTCATTGCGCTATGAAGTATCTAATTGCAGATTTCCAGAAAACTGTGCTAACAAACTGATCACTGAAGAGAAACGTGTAACTCTGTGAGTTGCATTCACACATGGCAATGCAGTTTCTCAGAAAGCTTCTCTTTAGTTATTATGTGAGGATATTCCTTTATCACCATGAGCCCCAATAGGCTCCCAAATATCACTTTGCAGATTCCACGAAAAGAGTGTTAGCAACTGCTTCTTGAGGCAGAGGATTGTAACTCTGTGAGATGTACTCACAGATCAGAAAGAAGTTTCTCAGAAATGCTTCTTTCACGTTTTGAACGGATGAAATTTCCTTTATCAGCGTAGGCCTCAATGTGATCCAAAGAAGCCCTTCTCAGTTTCCCCAAAGACAGTGTTAATGGACTGCTCCACGAAACATAAGTGTAACTCTGTGAGATGAATTCACACATCACCAAGAAGTTTCTAAGAAAGCTTCTTTCTAGTTTTCATCTGGATATTTCCTTTGTCACTGTAATGTTCATTGCGCTATGAAGTATCTAATTGCAGATTCCAGAAAACTGTGCTAACAAACTGATCACTGAAGAGAAACGTGTAA
The DNA here is from genome assembly GCF_007565055.1 of Rhinopithecus roxellana. Classification (NCBI taxonomy): domain Eukaryota; kingdom Metazoa; phylum Chordata; class Mammalia; order Primates; family Cercopithecidae; genus Rhinopithecus; species Rhinopithecus roxellana. The sequence goes on along the minus strand of NC_044553.1, from coordinate 130,562,886 downwards.
CTCTGTGAGTTGCATTCACACATGGCAATGCAGTTTCTCAGAAAGCTTCTCTTTAGTTATTATGTGAGGATAATTCCTTTATCACCATGGGCCCCAATATGCTCCCAAATATCACTTTGCAGTTTCCACGAAAAGAGTGTTAGCAAACTGCTTCTTGAGGCAGAGGTTGTAACTCTGTGAGATGAACTCACAGATCAGAAAGAAGTTTCTCAGAAAGCTTCTTTCACGTTTTGAACGGAGGAAATTTCCTTTATCAGCGTAGGCCTCAATGTGATCCAAAGAAGCCCTTCTCAGTTTCCCCAAAGACAGTGTTAATGGACTGTCTCACGAAACATAAGTGTAACTCTGTGAGATGAATTCACACATCACCAAGAAGTTTCTAAGAAAGCTTCTTTCTAGTTTTCATCTGTGGATATTTCCTTTGTCACTGTAATGTTCATTGCGCTATGAAGTATCTAATTGCAGATTTCCAGAAAACTGTGCTAACAAACTGATCACTGAAGAGAAACGTGTAACTCTGTGAGTTGCATTCACACATGGCAATGCAGTTTCTCAGAAAGCTTCTCTTTAGTTATTATGTGAGGATATTTCCTTTATCACCATGAGCCCCAATAGGCTCCCAAATATCACTTTGCAGATTCCACGAAAAGAGTGTTAGCAAACTGCTTCTTGAGGCAGAGATTGTAACTCTGTGAGATGAACTCACAGATCAGAAAGAAGTTTCTCAGAATGCTTCTTTCACGTTTTGAACGGATGAAATTTCCTTTATCAGCGTAGGCCTCAATGTGATCCAAAGAAGCCCTTCTCAGTTTCCCCAAAGACAGTGTTAATGGACTGCTCCACGAAACATAAGTGTAACTCTGTGAGATGAATTCACACATCACCAAGAAGTTTCTAAGAAAGCTTCTTTCTAGTTTTCATCTGTGGATATTTCCTTTGTCACTGTAATGTTCATTGCGCTATGAAGTATCTAATTGCAGATTTCCAGAAAACTGTGCTAACAAACTGATCACTGAAGAGAAACGTGTAACTCTGTGAGTTGCATTCACACATGGCAATGCAGTTTCTCAGAAAGCTTCTCTTTAGTTATTATGTGAGGATAATTCCTTTATCACCATGGGCCCCAATATGCTCCCAAATATCACTTTGCAGTTTCCACGAAAAGAGTGTTAGCAAACTGCTTCTTGAGGCAGAGGTTGTAACTCTGTGAGATGAACTCACAGATCAGAAAGAAGTTTCTCAGAAAGCTTCTTTCACGTTTTGAACGGAGGAAATTTCCTTTATCAGCGTAGGCCTCAATGTGATCCAAAGAAGCCCTTCTCAGTTTCCCCAAAGACAGTGTTAATGGACTGCTCCACGAAACATAAGTGTAACTCTGTGAGATGAATTCACACATCACCAAGAAGTTTCTAAGAAAGCTTCTTTCTAGTTTTCATCTGTGGATATTTCCTTTGTCACTGTAATGTTCATTGCGCTATGAAGTATCTAATTGCAGATTTCCAGAAAACTGTGCTAACAAACTGATCACTGAAGAGAAACGTGTAACTCTGTGAGTTGCATTCACACATGGCAATGCAGTTTCTCAGAAAGCTTCTCTTTAGTTATTATGTGAGGATAATTCCTTTATCACCATGGGCCCCAATAGGCTCCCAAATATCACTTTGCAGATTCCACGAAAAGAGTGTTAGCAAACTGCTTCTTGAGGCAGAGGTTGTAACTCTGTGAGATGAACTCACAGATCAGAAAGAAGTTTCTCAGAAAGCTTCTTTCACGTTTTGAACGGATGAAATTTCCTTTATCAGCGTAGGCCTCAATGTGATCCAAAGAAGCCCTTCTCAGTTTCCCCAAAGACAGTGTTAATGGACTGCTTCCACGAAACATAAGTGTAACTCTGTGAGATGAATTCACACATCACCAAGAAGTTTCTAAGAAAGCTTCTTTCTAGTTTTCATCTGTGGATATTTCCTTTGTCACTGTAATGTTCATTGCGCTATGAAGTATCTAATTGCAGATTTCCAGAAAACTGTGCTAACAAACTGATCACTGAAGAGAAACGTGTAACTCTGTGAGTTGCATTCACACATGGCAATGCAGTTTCTCAGAAAGCTTCTCTTTAGTTATTATGTGAGGATATTCCTTTATCACCATGAGCCCCAATAGGCTCCCAAATATCACTTTGCAGATTCCACGAAAAGAGTGTTAGCAAACTGCTTCTTGAGGCAGAGGATTGTAACTCTGTGAGATGAACTCACAGATCAGAAAGAAGTTTCTCAGAAAGCTTCTTTCACGTTTTGAACGGAGGAAATTTCCTTTATCAGCGTAGGCCTCAATGTGATCCAAAGAAGCCCTTCTCAGTTTCCCCAAAGACAGTGTTAATGGACTGCTCCACGAAACATAAGTGTAACTCTGTGAGATGAATTCACACATCACCAAGAAGTTTCTAAGAAAGCTTCTTTCTAGTTTTCATCTGTGGATATTTCCTTTGTCACTGTAATGTTCATTGCGCTATGAAGTATCTAATTGCAGATCTCCAGAAAACTGTGCTAACAAACTGATCACTGAAGAGAAACGTGTAACTCTGTGAGTTGCATTCACACATGGCAATGCAGTTTCTCAGAAAGCTTCTCTTTAGTTATTATGTGAGGATAATTCCTTTATCACCATGGGCCCCAATATGCTCCCAAATATCACTTTGCAGATTTCCACGAAAAGAGTGTTAGCAAACTGCTTCTTGAGGCAGAGGTTGTAACTCTGTGAGATGAACTCACAGATCAGAAAGAAGTTTCTCAGAAAGCTTCTTTCACGTTTTGAACGGAGGAAATTTCCTTTATCAGCGTAGGCCTCAATGTGATCCAAAGAAGCCCTTCTCAGTTTCCCCAAAGACAGTGTTAATGGACTGCTCCACGAAACATAAGTGTAACTCTGTGAGATGAATTCACACATCACCAAGAAGTTTCTAAGAAAGCTTCTTTCTAGTTTTCATCTGTGGATATTTCCTTTGTCACTGTAATGTTCATTGCGCTATGAAGTATCTAATTGCAGATTTCCAGAAAACTGTGCTAACAAACTGATCACTGAAGAGAAACGTGTAACTCTGTGAGTTGCATTCACACATGGCAATGCAGTTTCTCAGAAAGCTTCTCTTTAGTTATTATGTGAGGATAATTCCTTTATCACCATGGGCCCCAATATGCTCCCAAATATCACTTTGCAGTTTCCACGAAAAGAGTGTTAGCAAACTGCTTCTTGAGGCAGAGGTTGTAACTCTGTGAGATGAACTCACAGATCAGAAAGAAGTTTCTCAGAAAGCTTCTTTCACGTTTTGAACGGAGGAAATTTCCTTTATCAGCGTAGGCCTCAATGTGATCCAAAGAAGCCCTTCTCAGTTTCCCCAAAGACAGTGTTAATGGACTGCTCCACGAAACATAAGTGTAACTCTGTGAGATGAATTCACACATCACCAAGAAGTTTCTAAGAAAGCTTCTTTCTAGTTTTCATCTGGATATTTCCTTTGTCACTGTAATGTTCATTGCGCTATGAAGTATCTAATTGCAGATTTCCAGAAAACTGTGCTAACAAACTGATCACTGAAGAGAAACGTGTAACTCTGTGAGTTGCATTCACACATGGCAATTCAGTTTCTCAGAAAGCTTCTCTTTAGTTATTATGTGAGGATAATTCCTTTATCACCATGGGCCCCAATAGGCTCCCAAATATCACTTTGCAGTTTCCACGAAAAGAGTGTTAGCAAACTGCTTCTTGAGGCAGAGGTTGTAACTCTGTGAGATGAACTCACAGATCAGAAAGAAGTTTCTCAGAAAGCTTCTTTCACGTTTTGAACGGAGGAAATTTCCTTTATCAGCGTAGGCCTCAATGTGATCCAAAGAAGCCCTTCTCAGTTTCCCCAAAGACAGTGTTAATGGACTGCTCCACGAAACATAAGTGTAACTCTGTGAGATGAATTCACACATCACCAAGAAGTTTCTAAGAAAGCTTCTTTCTAGTTTTCATCTGTGGATATTTCCTTTGTCACTGTAATGTTCATTGCGCTATGAAGTATCTAATTGCAGATTTCCAGAAAACTGTGCTAACAAACTGATCACTGAAGAGAAACGTGTAACTCTGTGAGTTGCATTCACACATGGCAATGCAGTTTCTCAGAAAGCTTCTCTTTAGTTATTATGTGAGGATAATTCCTTTATCACCATTGGCCCCAATATGCTCCCAAATATCACTTTGCAGAGTCCACGAAAAGAGTGTTAGCAAACTGCTTCTTGAGGCAGAGGTTGTAACTCTGTGAGATGAACTCACAGATCAGAAAGAAGTTTCTCAGAAAGCTTCTTTCACGTTTTGAACGGATGAAATTTCCTTTATCAGCGTAGGCCTCAATGTGATCCAAAGAAGCCCTTCTCAGTTTCCCCAAAGACAGTGTTAATGGACTGCTCCACGAAACATAAGTGTAACTCTGTGAGATGAATTCACACATCACCAAGAAGTTTCTTAGAAAGCTTCTTTCTAGTTTTCATCTGGATATTTCCTTTGTCACTGTAATGTTCATTGCGCTATGAAGTATCTAATTGCAGATTTCCAGAAAACTGTGCTAACAAACTGATCACTGAAGAGAAACGTGTAACTCTGTGAGTTGCATTCACACATGGCAATGCAGTTTCTCAGAAAGCTTCTCTTTAGTTATTATGTGAGGATATTTCCTTTATCACCATGATCCCCAATAGGCTCCCAAATATCACTTTGCAGATTCCACGAAAAGAGTGTTAGCAAACTGCTTCTTGAGGCAGAGATTGTAACTCTGTGAGATGAACTCACAGATCAGAAAGAAGTTTCTCAGAATGCTTCTTTCACGTTTTGAACGGATGAAATTTCCTTTATCAGCGTAGGCCTCAATGTGATCCAAGGAAGCCATTCTCAGTTTCCCCAAAGACAGTGTTAATGGACTGCTCCACGAAACATAAGTGTAACTCTGTGAGATGAATTCACACTATCACCAAGAAGTTTCTAAGAAAGCTTCTTTCTAGTTTTCATCTGGATATTTCCTTTGTCACTGTAATGTTCATTGCGCTATGAAGTATCTAATTGCAGATTTCCAGAAAACTGTGCTAACAAACTGATCACTGAAGAGAAACGTGTAACTCTGTGAGTTGCATTCACACATGGCAATGCAGTTTCTCAGAAAGCTTCTCTTTAGTTATTATGTGAGGATAATTCCTTTATCACCATGGGCCCCAATATGCTCCCAAATATCACTTTGCAGATTCCACGAAAAGAGTGTTAGCAAACTGCTTCTTGAGGCAGAGGTTGTAACTCTGTGAGATGAACTCACAGATCAGAAAGAAGTTTCTCAGAAAGCTTCTTTCACGTTTGAACGGAGGAAATTTCCTTTATCAGCGTAGGCCTCAATGTGATCCAAAGAAGCCCTTCTCAGTTTCCCCAAAGACAGTGTTAATGGACTGCTCCACGAAACATAAGTGTAACTCTGTGAGATGAATTCACACATCACCAAGAAGTTTCTAAGAAAGCTTCTTTCTAGTTTTCATCTGTGGATATTTCCTTTGTCACTGTAATGTTCATTGCGCTATGAAGTATCTAATTGCAGATTTCCAGAAAACTGTGCTAACAAACTGATCACTGAAGAGAAACGTGTAACTCTGTGAGTTGCATTCACACATGGCAATGCAGTTTCTCAGAAAGCTTCTCTTTAGTTATTATGTGAGGATATTCCTTTATCACCATGGAGCCCCAATAGGCTCCCAAATATCACTTTGCAGTTTCCACGAAAAGAGTGTTAGCAAACTGCTTCTTGAGGCAGAGGTTGTAACTCTGTGAGATGAACTCACAGATCAGAAAGAAGTTTCTCAGAATGCTTCTTTCACGTTTTGAACGGAGGAAATTTCCTTTATCAGCGTAGGCCTCAATGTGATCCAAAGAAGCCCTTCTCAGTTTCCCCAAAGACAGTGTTAATGGACTGCTCCACGAAACATAAGTGTAACTCTGTGAGATGAATTCACACATCACCAATGAAGTTTCTAAGAAAGCTTCTTTCTAGTTTTCATCTGTGGATATTTCCTTTGTCACTGTAATGTTCATTGCGCTATGAAGTATCTAATTGCAGATCTCCAGAAAACTGTGCTAACAAACTGATCACTGAAGAGAAACGTGTAACTCTGTGAGTTGCATTCACACATGGCAATGCAGTTTCTCAGAAAGCTTCTCTTTAATTATTATGTGAGGATAATTCCTTTATCACCATGGGCCCCAATATGCTCCCAAATATCACTTTGCAGTTTCCACGAAAAGAGTGTTAGCAAACTGCTTCTTGAGGCAGAGGTTGTAACTCTGTGAGATGAACTCACAGATCAGAAAGAAGTTTCTCAGAAAGCTTCTTTCACGTTTTGAACGGAGGAAATTTCCTTTATCAGCGTAGGCCTCAATGTGATCCAAAGAAGCCCTTCTCAGTTTCCCCAAAGACAGTGTTAATGGACTGCTCCACGAAACATAAGTGTAACTCTGTGAGATGAATTCACACATCACCAAGAAGTTTCTAAGAAAGCTTCTTTCTAGTTTTCATCTGTGGATATTTCCTTTGTCACTGTAATGTTCATTGCGCTATGAAGTATCTAATTGCAGATTTCCAGAAAACTGTGCTAACAAACTGATCACTGAAGAGAAACGTGTAACTCTGTGAGTTGCATTCACACATGGCAATGCAGTTTCTCAGAAAGCTTCTCTTTAGTTATTATGTGAGGATAATTCCTTTATCACCATGGGCCCCAATATGCTCCCAAATATCACTTTGCAGTTTCCACGAAAAGAGTGTTAGCAAACTGCTTCTTGAGGCAGAGGTTGTAACTCTGTGAGATGAACTCACAGATCAGAAAGAAGTTTCTCAGAAAGCTTCTTTCACGTTTTGAACGGAGGAAATTTCCTTTATCAGCGTAGGCCTCAATGTGATCCAAAGAAGCCCTTCTCAGTTTCCCCAAAGACAGTGTTAATGGACTGCTCCACGAAACATAAGTGTAACTCTGTGAGATGAATTCACACATCACCAAGAAGTTTCTAAGAAAGCTTCTTTCTAGTTTTCATCTGGATATTTCCTTTGTCACTGTAATGTTCATTGCGCTATGAAGTATCTAATTGCAGATTTCCAGAAAACTGTGCTAACAAACTGATCACTGAAGAGAAACGTGTAACTCTGTGAGTTGCATTCACACATGGCAATTCAGTTTCTCAGAAAGCTTCTCTTTAGTTATTATGTGAGGATAATTCCTTTATCACCATGGGCCCCAATAGGCTCCCAAATATCACTTTGCAGTTTCCACGAAAAGAGTGTTAGCAAACTGCTTCTTGAGGCAGAGGTTGTAACTCTGTGAGATGAACTCACAGATCAGAAAGAAGTTTCTCAGAAAGCTTCTTTCACGTTTTGAACGGAGGAAATTTCCTTTATCAGCGTAGGCCTCAATGTGATCCAAAGAAGCCCTTCTCAGTTTCCCCAAAGACAGTGTTAATGGACTGCTCCACGAAACATAAGTGTAACTCTGTGAGATGAATTCACACATCACCAAGAAGTTTCTAAGAAAGCTTCTTTCTAGTTTTCATCTGTGGATATTTCCTTTGTCACTGTAATGTTCATTGCGCTATGAAGTATCTAATTGCAGATTTCCAGAAAACTGTGCTAACAAACTGATCACTGAAGAGAAACGTGTAACTCTGTGAGTTGCATTCACACATGGCAATGCAGTTTCTCAGAAAGCTTCTCTTTAGTTATTATGTGAGGATAATTCCTTTATCACCATGGGCCCCAATATGCTCCCAAATATCACTTTGCAGAGTCCACGAAAAGAGTGTTAGCAAACTGCTTCTTGAGGCAGAGGTTGTAACTCTGTGAGATGAACTCACAGATCAGAAAGAAGTTTCTCAGAAAGCTTCTTTCACGTTTTGAACGGATGAAATTTCCTTTATCAGCGTAGGCCTCAATGTGATCCAAAGAAGCCCTTCTCAGTTTCCCCAAAGACAGTGTTAATGGACTGCTCCACGAAACATAAGTGTAACTCTGTGAGATGAATTCACACATCACCAAGAAGTTTCTAAGAAAGCTTCTTTCTAGTTTTCATCTGGATATTTCCTTTGTCACTGTAATGTTCATTGCGCTATGAAGTATCTAATTGCAGATTTCCAGAAAACTGTGCTAACAAACTGATCACTGAAGAGAAACGTGTAACTCTGTGAGTTGCATTCACACATGGCAATGCAGTTTTTCAGAAAGCTTCTCTTTAGATATTATGTGAGGATATTTCCTTTATCACCATGAGCCTCAATAGGCTCCCAAATATCACTTTGCAGATTCCACGAAAAGAGTGTTAGCAAACTGCTTCTTGAGGCAGAGATTGTAACTCTGTGAGATGTACTCACAGATCAGAAAGAAGTTTCTCAGAATGCTTCTTTCACGTTTTGAACGGATGAAATTTCCTTTATCAGCGTAGGCCTCAATGTGATCCAAAGAAGCCCTTCTCAGTTTCCCCAAAGACAGTGTTAATGGACTGCTCCACGAAACATAAGTGTAACTCTGTGAGATGAATTCACACATCACCAAGAAGTATCTAAGAAAGCTTCTTTCTAGTTTTCATCTGGATATTTCCTTTGTCACTGTAATGTTCATTGCGCTATGAAGTATCTAATTGCAGATTTCCAGAAAAGTGTGCTAACAAACTGATCACTGAAGAGAAACGTGTAACTCTGTGAGTTGCATTCACACATGGCAATGCAGTTTCTCAGAAAGCTTCTCTTTAGTTATTATGTGAGGATAATTCCTTTATCACCATGGGCCCCAATATGCTCCCAAATATCACTTTACAGTTTCCACGAAAAGAGTGTTAGCAAACTGCTTCTTGAGGCAGAGGTTGTAACCCTGTGAGATGAACTCACAGATCAGAAAGAAGTTTCTCAGAAAGCTTCTTTCACGTTTTGAACGGATGAAATTTCCTTTATCAGCGTAGGCCTCAATGTGATCCAAAGAAGCCCTTCTCAGTTTCCCCAAAGACAGTGTTAATGCACTGTTCCACGAAACATAGGTGCAACTCTGTGAGATGAATTCACACATCACCAAGAAGTTTCTAGGAAAGCTTCTTTCTAGTTTTCATCTGTGGATATTTCCTTTGTCACTGTAATGTTCATTGCGCTATGAAGTATCTAATTGCAGATTTCCAGAAAACTGTGCTAACAAACTGATCACTGAAGAGAAACGTGTAACTCTGTGAGTTGAATTCACACATGGCAATGCAGTTTCTCAGAAAGCTTTTCTTTAGTTATTATGTGAGGATATTTCCTTTATCACCATGAGCCCCAATAGGCTCCCAAATATCACTTTGCAGATTCCACGAAAAGAGTGTTAGCAAACTGCTTCTTGAGGCAGAGATTCTAACTCTGTGAGATGTACTCACAGATCAGAAAGAAGTTTCTCAGAATGCTTCTTTCACGTTTTGAACGGATGAAATTTCCTTTATCAGCGTAGGCCTCAATGTGATCCAAAGAAGCCCTTCCCAGTTTCCCCAAAGACAGTGTTAATGGACTGCTCCACGAAACATAAGTGTAACTCTGTGAGATGAATTCACATATCACCAAGAAGTTTCTAAGAAAGCTTCTTTCTAGTTTTCATCTGGATATTTCCTTTGTCACTGTAATGTTCATTGCGCTATGAAGTATCTAATTGCAGATTTCCAGAAAACTGTGCTAACAAACTGATCAATGAAGAGAAACGTGTAACTCTGTGAGTTGCATTCACACATGGCAATGCAGTTTCTCAGAAAACTTCTCTTTAGTTATTATGTGAGGATAATTCCTTTATCAACATGGGCCCCAATATGCTCCCAAATATCACTTTGCAGTTTCCACGAAAAGAGTGTTAGCAAACTGCTTCTTGAGGCAGAGGTTGTAACTCTGTGAGATGAACTCACAGATCAGAAAGAAGTTTCTCAGAAAGCTTCTTTCACGTTTTCAACGGAGGAAATTTCCTTTATCAGCGTAGGCCTCAATGTGATCCAAAGAAGCCCTTCTCAGTTTCCCCAAGACAGTGTTAATGGACTGTTCCACGAAACATAAGTGTAACTCTGTGAGATGAATTCACACATCTCCAAGAAGTTTCTAAGAAAGCTTCTTTCTAGTTTTCATCTGTGGATATTTCCTTTGTCACTGTAATGTTCATTGCGCTATGAAGCATCTAATTGCAGATTTCCAGAAAACTGTGCTAACAAACTGATCACTGAAGAGAAACGTGTAACTCTGTGAGTTGCATTCACACATGGCAATGCAGTTTCTCAGAAAGCTTCTCTTTAGTTATTATGTGAGGATAATTCCTTTATCACCATGGGCCCCAATATGCTCCCAAATATCACTTTGCAGATTCCACGAAAAGAGTGTTAGCAAACTGCTTCTTGAGGCAGAGGTTGTAACTCTGTGAGATGAACTCACAGATCAGAAAGAAGTTTCTCAGAAAGCTTCTTTCACGTTTTGAACGGAGGAAATTTCCTTTATCAGCGTAGGCCTCAATGTGATCCAAAGAAGCCCTTCTCAGTTTCCCCAAAGACAGTGTTAATGGACTGCTCCACGAAACATAAGTGTAACTCTGTGAGATGAATTCACACATCACCAAGAAGTTTCTAAGAAAGCTTCTTTCTAGTTTTCATCTGTGGATATTTCCTTTGTCACTGTAATGTTCATTGCGCTATGAAGTATCAAATTGCAGATCTCCAGAAAACTGTGCTAACAAACTGATCACTGAAGAGAAACGTGTAACTCTGTGAGTTGCATTCACACATGGCAATGCAGTTTCTCAGAAAGCTTCTCTTTAATTATTATGTGAGGATAATTCCTTTATCACCATGGGCCCCAATATGCTCCCAAATATCACTTTGCAGTTTCCACGAAAAGAGTGTTAGCAAACTGCTTCTTGAGGCAGAGGTTGTAACTCTGTGAGATGAACTCACAGATCAGAAAGAAGTTTCTCAGAAAGCTTCTTTCACGTTTTGAACGGAGGAAATTTCCTTTATCAGCGTAGGCCTCAATGTGATCCAAAGAAGCCCTTCTCAGTTTCCCCAAAGACAGTGTTAATGGACTGCTCCACGAAACATAAGTGTAACTCTGTGAGATGAATTCACACATCACCAAGAAGTTTCTAAGAAAGCTTCTTTCTAGTTTTCATTGTGGATATTTCCTTTGTCACTGTAATGTTCATTGCGCTATGAAGTATCTAATTGCAGATTTCCAGAAAACTGTGCTAACAAACTGATCACTGAAGAGAAACGTGTACTCTGTGAGTTGCATTCACACATGGCAATGCAGTTTCTCAGAAAGCTTCTCTTTAGTTATTATGTGAGGATAATTCCTTTATCACCATGGGCCCCAATATGCTCCAAAATATCACTTTGCAGTTTCCACGAAAAGAGTGTTAGCAAACTGCTTCTTGAGGCAGAGGTTGTAACTCTGTGAGATAACTCACAGATCAAGAGAATTTCTCAGAAAGCTTCTTTCTGGTTTTCATCTGTGGATATTTCCTTTGTCACTGTAATGTTCATTGCGCTATGAAGTATCTAATTGCAGATTTCCAGAAAACTGTGCTAAGAAACTGATCACTGAAGAGAAACGTGTAACTCTGTGAGTTGCATTCACACATGGCAATGCAGTTTCTCAGAAAGCTTCTCTTTAGTTATTATGTGAGGATATTTCCTTTATCACCATGAGCCCCAATAGGCTCCCAAATATCACTTTGCAGATTCCACGAAAAGAGTGTTAGCAAACTGCTTCTTGAGGCAGAGATTGTAACTCTGTGAGATGTACTCACAGATCAGAAAGAAGTTTCTCAGAATGCTTCTTTCACGTTTTGAACGGATGAAATTTCCTTTATCAGCGTAGGCCTCAATGTGATCCAAAGAAACCCTTCTCAGTTTCCCCAAATACAGTGTTAATGGACTGCTCCACGAAACATAAGTGTAACTCTGTGAGATGAATTCACACATCACCAAGAAGTATCTAAGAAAGCTTCTTTCTAGTTTTCATCTGGATATTTCCTTTGTCACTGTAATGTTCATTGCGCTATGAAGTATCTAATTGCAGATTTCCAGAAAAGTGTGCTAACAAACTGATCACTGAAGAGAAACGTGTAACTCTGTGAGTTGCATTCACACATGGCAATTCAGTTTCTCAGAAAGCTTCTCTTTAGTTATTATGTGAGGATAATTCCTTTATCACCATGGGCCCCAATATGCTCCCAAATATCACTTTACAGTTTCCACGAAAAGAGTGTTAGCAAACTGCTTCTTGAGGCAGAGGTTGTAACCCTGTGAGATGAACTCACAGATCAGAAAGAAGTTTCTCAGAAAGCTTCTTTCACGTTTTGAACGGATGAAATTTCCTTTATCAGCGTAGGCCTCAATGTGATCCAAAGAAGCCCTTCTCAGTTTCCCCAAAGAGAGTGTTAATGCACTGTTCCACGAAACATAGGTGCAACTCTGTGAGATGAATTCACACATCAACAAGAAGTTTCTAGGAAAGCTTCTTTCTAGTTTTCATCTGTGGATATTTCCTTTGTCACTGTAATGTTCATTGCGCTATGAAGTATCTAATTGCAGATTTCCAGAAAACTGTGCTAACAAACTGATCACTGAAGAGAAACGTGTAACTCTGTGAGTTGCATTCACACATGGCAATGCAGTTTCTCAGAAAGCTTTTCTTTAGTTATTATGTGAGGATATTTCCTTTATCACCATGAGCCCCAATAGGCTCCCAAATATCACTTTGCAGATTCCACGAAAAGAGTGTTAGCAAACTGCTTCTTGAGGCAGAGATTCTAACTCTGTGAGATGTACTCACAGATCTGAAAGAAGTTTCTCAGAATGCTTCTTTCACGTTTTGAACGGATGAAATTTCCTTTATCAGCGTAGGCCTCAATGTGATCCAAAGAAGCCCTTCCCAGTTTCCCCAAAGACAGTGTTAATGGACTGCTCCACGAAACATAAGTGTAACTCTGTGAGATGAATTCACACATCACCAAGAATTTTCTTAGAAAGCTTCTTTCTAGTTTTCATCTGGATATTTCCTTTGTCACTGTAATGTTCATTGCACTATGAAGTATCTAATTGCAGATTTCCAGAAAACTGTGCTAACAAACTGATCACTGAAGAGAAACGTGTAACTCTGTGAGTTGCATTCACACATGGCAATGCAGTTTCTCAGAAAGCTTCTCTTTAGTTATTATGTGAGGATATTTCCTTTATCACCATGATCCCCAATAGGCTCCCAAATATCACTTTGCAGATTCCACGAAAAGAGTGTTAGCAAACTGCTTCTTGAGGCAGAGATTGTAACTCTGTGAGATGAACTCACAGATCAGAAAGAAGTTTCTCAGAATGCTTCTTTCACGTTTTGAACGGATGAAATTTCCTTTATCAGCGTAGGCCTCAATGTGATCCAAGGAAGCCATTCTCAGTTTCCCCAAAGACAGTGTTAATGGACTGCTCCACGAAACATAAGTGTAACTCTGTGAGATGAATTCACACATCACCAAGAAGTTTCTAAGAAAGCTTCTTTCTAGTTTTCATCTGGATATTTCCTTTATCACTGTAATGTTCATTGCGCTATGAAGTATCTAATTGCAGATTTCCAGAAAACTGTGCTAACAAACTGATCACTGAAGAGAAACGTGTAACTCTGTGAGTTGCATTCACACATGGCAATGCAGTTTCTCAGAAAGCTTCTCTTTAGTTATTATGTGAGGATAATTCCTTTATCACCATGGGCCCCAATATGCTCCAAAATATCACTTTGCAGTTTCCACGAAAAGAGTGTTAGCAAACTGCTTCTTGAGGCAGAGGTTGTAACTCTGTGAGATGAACTCACAGATCAGAGAGAAGTTTCTCAGAAAGCTTCTTTCTGGTTTTCATCTGTGGATATTTCCTTTGTCACTGTAATGTTCATTGCGCTATGAAGTATCTAATTGCAGATTTCCAGAAAACTGTGCTAAGAAACTGATCACTGAAGAGAAACGTGTAACTCTGTGAGTTGCATTCACACATGGCAATGCAGTTTCTCAGAAAGCTTCTCTTTAGTTATTATGTGAGGATATTTCCTTTATCACCATGAGCCCCAATAGGCTCCCAAATATCACTTTGCAGATTCCACGAAAAGAGTGTTAGCAAACTGCTTCTTGAGGCAGAGATTGTAACTCTGTGAGATGAACTCACAGATCAGAAAGAAGTTTCTCAGAATGCTTCTTTCACGTTTTGAACGGATGAAATTTCCTTTATCAGCGTAGGCCTCAATGTGATCCAAGGAAGCCATTCTCAGTTTCCCCAAAGACAGTGTTAATGGACTGCTCCACGAAACATAAGTGTAACTCTGTGAGATGAATTCACACATCACCAAGAAGTTTCTAAGAAAGCTTCTTTCTAGTTTTCATCTGTGGATATATCCTTTGTCACTGTAATGTTCACTGCGCTATGAAGTATCTAATTGCAGATTTCCAGAAAACTGTGCTAACAAACTGATCACTGAAGAGAAACGTGTAACTCTGTGAGTTGCATTCACACATGGCAATGCAGTTTCTCAGAAAGCTTCTCTTTAGTTATTATGTGAGGATAATTCCTTTATCACCATGGGCCCCAATATGCTCCCAAATATCACTTTGCAGTTTCCACGAAAAGAGTGTTAGCAAACTGCTTCTTGAGGCAGAGGTTGTAACCCTGTGAGATGAACTCACAGATCAGAAAGAAGTTTCTCAGAAAGCTTCTTTCACGTTTTGAACGGAGGAAATTTCCTTTATCAGCGTAGGCCTCAAGTGATCCAAAGAAGCCCTTCTCAGTTTCCCCAAAGGACAGTGTTAATGGACTGCTCCACGAAACATAAGTGTAACTCTGTGAGATGAATTCACACATCACCAAGAATTTCTAAGAAAGCTTCTTTCTAGTTTTCATCTGTGGATATTTCCTTTGTCACTGTAATGTTCATTGCGCTATGAAGTATCTAATTGCAGATTTCCAGAAAACTAGTGCTAACAAACTGATCACTGAAGAGAAACGTGTAACTCTGTGAGTTGCATTCACACATGGCAATGCAGTTTCTCAGAAAGCTTCTCTTTAGTTATTATGTGAGGATAATCCTTATCACCATGGGCCCCAATATGCTCCCAAATATCACTTTGCAGATTCCACGAAAAGAGTGTTAGCAAACTGCTTCTTGAGGCAGAGATTGTAACTCTGTGAGATGTACTCACAGATCAGAAAGAAGTTTCTCAGAATGCTTCTTTCACGTTTTGAACGGATGAGATTTCCTTTATCAGCGTAGGCCTCAATGTGATCCAAAGAAACCCTTCTCAGTTTCCCCAAAGACAGTGTTAATGGACTGCTCCACGAAACATAAGTGTAACTCTGTGAGATGAATTCACACATCACCAAGAAGTTTCTAAGAAAGCTTCTTTCTAGTTTTCATCTGGATATTACCTTTGTCACTGTAATGTTCATTGCGCTATGAAGTATCTAATTGCAGATTTCCAGAAAACTGTGCTAACAAACTGATCACTGAAGACAAACGTGTAACTCTGTGAGTTGCATTTACACATGGCAATGCAGTTTCTCAGAAAGCTTCTCTTTAGTTATTATGAGAGGATAATTCCTTTATCACCATGGGCCCCAATATGCTCCCAAATATCACTTTGCAGTTTCCACGAAAAGAGTGTTAGCAAACTGCTTCTTGAGGCAGAGGTTGTAACTCTGTGAGATGAACTCACAGATCAGAAAGAAGTTTCTCAGAAAGCTTCTTTCACGTTTTGAACGGAGGAAATTTCCTTTATCAGCGTAGGCCTCAATGTGATCCAAAGAAGCCCTTCTCAGTTTCCCCAAAGACAGTGTTAATGGACTGCTCCACGAAACATAAGTGTAACTCTGTGAGATGAATTCACACATCACCAAGAAGATTCTAAGAAAGCTTCTTTCTAGTTTTCATCTGGATATTTCCTTTGTCACTGTAATGTTCATTGCGCTATGAAGTATCTAATTGCAGATTTCCAGAAAAGTGTGCTAACAAACTGATCACTGAAGAGAAACGTGTAACTCTGTGAGTTGCATTCACACATAGCAATTCAGTTTCTCAGAAAGCTTCTCTTTAGTTATTATGTGAGGATATTTCCTTTATCACCATGGGCCCCAATATGCTCCCAAATATCACTTTGCAGTTTCCACGAAAAGAGTGTTAGCAAACTGCTTCTTGAGGCAGAGGTTGTAACTCTGTGAGATGAACTCACAGTTCAGAAAGAAGTTTCTCAGAAAGCTTCTTTCACGTTTTGAACGGATGAAATTTCCTTTATCAGCGTAGGCCTCAATGTGATCCAAAGAAGCCCTTCTCAGTTTCCCCAAAGACAGTGTTAATGGACTGCTCCACGAAACATAAGTGTAACTCTGTGAGATGAATTCACACATCACCAAGAAGTTTCTAAGAAAGCTTCTTTCAAGTTTTCATCTGTGGATATTTCCTTTGTCCCTGTAATGTTCATTGCGCTATGAAGTATCTAATTGCAGATCTCCAAAAAACTGTGCTAACAAACTGATCACTGAAGAGAAACGTGTAACTCTGTGAGTTGCATTCACACATGGCAATGCAGTTTCTCAGAAAGCTTCTCTTTAATTATTATGTGAGGATAATTCCTTTATCACCATGGGCCCCAATATGCTCCCAAATATCACTTTGCAGTTTCCACGAAAAGAGGGTTAGCAAACTGCATCTTGAGGCAGAGGTTGTAACTCATTGAGATGAACTCACAGATCAGAAAGAAGTTTCTCAGAAAGCTTCTTTCACGTTTTGAACGGAGGAAATTTCCTTTATCAGCATAGGCCTCAATGTGATCCAAAGAAGCCCTTCTCAGTTTCCCCAAAGACAGTGTTAATGGACTGCTCCACGAAACATAAGTGTAACTCTGTGAGATGAATTCACACATCACCAAGAAGTTTCTAAGAAAGCTTCTTTCTAGTTTTCATCTGGATATTTCCTTTGTCACTGTAATGTTCATTGCGCTATGAAGTATCTAATTGCAGATTTCCAGGAAACTGTGCTAACAAACTGATCACTGAAGAGAAACGTGTAACTCTGTGATTTGCATTCACACATGGCAATTCAGTTTCTCAGAAAGCTTCTATTTAGTTATTATGTGAGGATATTTCCTTTATCACCATGAGCCCCAATAGGCTCCCAAATATCACTTTGCAGATTCCACGAAAAGAGTGTTAGCAAACTGCTTCTTGAGGCAGAGATTGTAACTCTGTGAGATGAACTCACAGATCAGAAAGAAGTTTCTCAGAATGCTTCTTTCACGTTTTGAACGGATGAAATTTCCTTTATCAGCGTAGGCCTCAATGTGATCCAAAGAAGCCCTTCTCAGTTTCCCCAAAGACAGTGTTAATGGACTGCTCCACGAAACATAAGTGTAACTCTGTGAGATGAATTCACACATCACCAAGAAGTTTCTAAGAAAGCTTCTTTCTAGTTTTCATCTGAATATTTCCTTTGTCACTGTAATGTTCATTGCGCTATGAAGTATCTAATTGCAGATTTCCAGAAAAGTGTGCTAACAAACTGATCACTGAAGAGAAACGTGTAACTCTGTGAGTTGCATTCACACATGGCAATGCAGTTTCTCAGAAAGCTTCTCTATAGTTATTATGTGAGGATAATTCCTTTATCACCATGGGCCCCAATATGCTCCTAAATATCACTTTGCAGTTTCCACGAAAAGAGTGTTAGCAAACTGCTTCTTGAGGCAGAGGTTGTAACTCTGTGAGATGAACTCACAGATCAGAGAGAAGTTTCTCAGAAAGCTTCTTTCTAGTTTTCATCTGTGGATATTTCCTTTGTCACTGTAATGTTCATTGCGCTATGAAGTATCTAATTGCAGATTTCCAGAAAACTGTGCTAACAAACTGATCACTGAAGAGAAACGTGTAACTCTGTGAGTTGCATTCACACATGGCAATGCAGTTTCACAGAAAGCTTCCCTTTAGTTATTACGTGAGGATATTTCCTTTATCACCATGAGCCCCAATAGGCAACCAAATATCACTTTGCAGATTCCACGAAAAGAGTGTTAGCAAACTGCTTCTTGAGGCAGAGATTGTAACTCTGTGAGATGTACTCACAGATCAGAAAGAAGTTTCTCAGAATGCTTCTTTCACGTTTTGAACGGATGAAATTTCCTTTATCAGTGTAGGCCTCAATGTGATCCAAAGAAGCCCTTCTCAGTTTCCCCAAAGACAGTGTTAATGGACTGCTCCACGAAACATAAGTGTAACTCTGTGAGATGAATTCACACATCACCAAGAAGTTTCTAAGAAAGCTTCTTTCTAGTTTTCATCTGGATATTTCCTTTGTCACTGTAATGTTCATTGCGGCTATGAAGTATCTAATTGCAGATTTCCAGAAAACTGTGCTAACAAACTGATCACTGAAGAGAAACGTGTAACTCTGTGAGTTGCATTCACACATGGCAATTCAGTTTCTCAGAAAGCTTCTCTTTAGTTAGTATGTGAGGATAATTCCTTTATCACCATGGGCCCCAATAGGCTCCCAAATATCACTTCGCAGTTTCCACGAAAAGAGTGTTAGCAAACTGCTTCTTGAGGCAGAGGTTGTAACTCTGTGAGATGAACTCACAGATCAGAAAGAAGTTTCTCAGAAAGCTTCTTTCACGTTTTGAACGGAGGAAATTTCCTTTATCAGCGTAGGCCTCAATGTGATCCAAAGAAGCCCTTCTCAGTTTCCCCAAAGACAGTGTTAATGGACTGCTCCATGAAACATAAGTGTAACTCTGTGAGATGAATTCACACATCACCAAGAAGTTTCTAAGAATGCTTCTTTCTAGTTTTCATCTGGATATTTCCTTTGTCACTGTAATGTTCATTGCGCTATGAAGTATCTAATTGCAGATTTCCAGAAAACTGTGCTAACAAACTGATCACTGAAGAGAAACGTGTAACTCTGTGAGTTGCATTCACACATGGCAATGCAGTTTCTCAGAAAGCTTCTCTTTAGTTATTATGTGAGGATAATTCCTTTATCACCATGGACCCCAATATGCTCCCAAATATCACTTTGCAGTTTCCACGAAAAGAGTGTTAGCAAACTGCTTCTTGAGGCAGAGGTTGTAACTCTGTGAGATGAACTCACAGATCAGAAAGAAGTTTCTCAGAAAGCTTCTTCCACGATTTGAACGGATGAAATTTCCTTTATCAGCGTCGGCCTCAATGTGATCCAAAGAAGCCCTTCTCAGTTTCCCCAAAGACAGTGTAAATGCACTGTTCCACGAAACATAAGTGTAACTCTGTGAGATGAATTCACACATCACCAAGAAGTTTCTAGGAAAGCTTCTTTCTAGTTTTCATCTGTGGATATTTCCTTTGTCACTGTAATGTTCATTGCGCTATGAAGTATCTAATTGCAGATTTCCAGAAAAGTGTGCTAACAAACTGATCACTGAAGAGTAACGTGTAAC
Organism: Rhinopithecus roxellana; assembly: GCF_007565055.1. NCBI lineage: Eukaryota > Metazoa > Chordata > Mammalia > Primates > Cercopithecidae > Rhinopithecus > Rhinopithecus roxellana. The sequence goes on along the minus strand of NC_044553.1, from coordinate 130,543,349 downwards.
TCTGTGAGTTGCATTCACACATGGCAATGCAGTTTCTCAGAAAGCTTTTCTTTAGTTATTATGTGAGGATATTTCCTTTATCACCATGAGCCCCAATAGGCTCCCAAATATCACTTTGCAGATTCCACGAAAAGAGTGTTAGCAAACTGCTTCTTGAGGCAGAGATTGTAACTCTGTGAGATGTACTCACAGATCAGAAAGAAGTTTCTCAGAATGCTTCTTTCACGTTTTGAACGGATGAAATTTCCTTTATCAGCGTAGGCCTCAATGTGATCCAAAGAAGCCCTTCTCAGTTTCCCCAAAGACAGTGTTAATGGACTGCTCCACGAAACATAAGTGTAACTCTGTGAGATGAATTCACACATCACCAAGAAGTTTCTAAGAAAGCTTCTTTCTAGTTTTCATCTGGATATTTCCTTTGTCACTGTAATGTTCATTGCGCTATGAAGTATCTAATTGCAGATTTCCAGAAAACTGTGCTAACAAACTGATCACTGAAGAGAAACGTGTAACTCTGTGAGTTGCATTCACACATGGCAATGCAGTTTCTCAGAAATCTTCTCTTTAGTTATTATGTGAGGATATTTCCTTTATCACCATGATCCCCAATAGGCTCCCAAATATCACTTTGCAGATTCCACGAAAAGAGTGTTAGCAAACGGCTTCTTGACGCAGAGATTGTAACTCTGTGAGATGAACTCACAGATCAGAAAGAAGTTTCTCAGAATGCTTCTTTCACGTTTTGAACGGATGAAATTTCCTTTATCAGCGTAGGCCTCAATGTGATCCAAAGAAGCCCTTCTCAGTTTCCCCAAAGACAGTGTTAATGGACTGCTCCACGAAACATAAGTGTAACTCTGTGAGATGAATTCACACATCACCAAGAAGTTTCTAAGAAAGCTTCTTTCTAGTTTTCATCTGGATATTTCCTTTGTCACTGTAATGTTCATTGCGCTATGAAGTATCTAATTGCAGATTTCCAGAAAACTGTGCTAACAAACTGATCACTGAAGAGAAACGTGTAACTCTGTGAGTTGCATTCACACATGGCAATGCAGTTTCTCAGAAAGCTTCTCTTTAGTTATTATGTGAGGATAATTCCTTTATCACCATGGGCCCCAATATGCTCCCAAATATCACTTTGCAGTTTCCACGAAAAGAGTGTTAGCAAACTGCTTTTTGAGGCAGAGGTTGTAACTCTGTGAGATGAACTCACAGATCAGAGAGAAGTTTCTCAGAAAGCTGCTTTCTAGTTTTCATCTGTGGATATTTCCTTTGTCACTGTAATGTTCATTGCGCTATGAAGTATCTAATTGCAGATTTCCAGAAAACTGTGCTAACAAACTGATCACTGAAGAGAAACGTGTAACTCTGTGAGTTGCATTCACACATGGCAATGCAGTTTCTCAGAAAGCTTCTCTTTAGTTATTATGTGAGGATATTTCCTTTATCACCATGAGCCCCAATAGGCTCCCAAATATCACTTTGCAGATTCCACGAAAAGAGTGTTAGCAAACTGCTTCTTGAGGCAGAGATTGTAACTCTGTGAGATGTACTCACAGATCAGAAAGAAGTTTCTCAGAATGCTTCTTTCACGTTTTGAACGGATGAAATTTCCTTTATCAGCCTAGGCCTCAATGTGATCCAAAGAAACCCTTCTCAGTTTCCCCAAAGACAGTGTTAATGGACTGCTCCAAGAAACATAAGTGTAACTCTGTGAGATGAATTCACACATCACCAAGAAGTTTCTAAGAAAGCTTCTTTCTAGTTTTCATCTGGATATTTCCCTTGTCACTGTAATGTTCATTGCGCTATGAAGTATCTAATTGCAGATTTCCAGAAAACTGGGCTAACAAACTGATCACTGAAGAGAAACGTGTAACTCTGTCAGTTGCATTCACACATGGCAATGCAGTTTCTCAGAAAGCTTCTCTTTAGTTATTATGTGAGGATAATTCCTTTATCACCATGGGCCCCATTATGCTCCCAAATATCACTTTGCAGTTTCCACGAAAAGAGTGTTAGCAAACTGCTTCTTGAGGCAGAGGTTGTAACTCTGTGAGATGAACTCACAGATCAGAAAGAAGTTTCTCAGAAAGCTTCTTTCACGTTTTGAACGGATGAAATTTCCTTTATCAGCGTAGGACTCAATGTGATCCAAAGAAGCCCTTCTCAGTTTCCCCAAAGACAGTGTTAATGCACTGTTCCACGAAACATAAGGGTAACTCTGTGAGATGAATTCACACATCACCAAGAAGTTTCTAAGAAAGCTTCTTTCTAGTTTTCATCTGTGGATATTTCCTTTGTCACTGTAATGTTCATTGCGCTATGAATTATCTAATTGCAGATTTCCAGAAAACTGTGCTAACAAACTGATCACTGAAGAGAAACGTGTAACTAAGTGAGTTGCATTCACACATGGCAATGCAGTTTCTCAGAAAGCTTCTCTTTAGTTATTATGTGAGGATATTTGCTTTATCACCATGAGCCCCAATAGGCTCCCAAATATCACTTTGCAGATTCCACGAAAAGAGTGTTAGCAAACTGCTTCTTGAGGCAGAGATTGTAACGCTGTGAGATGAACTCACCGATCAGAAAGAAGTTTCTCAGAAAGCTTCTTTCACGTTTTGAACGGATGAAATTTCCTTTATCAGCGTAGGCCTCAATGTGATCCAAAGAAGCCCTTCTCAGTTTCCCCAAAGACAGTGTAAATGGACTGTTCCACGAAACATAAGTGTAACTCTGTGAGATGAATTCACACATCACCAAGAAGTTTCTAAGAAAGCTTCTTTCTAGTTTTCATCTGTGGATATTTCCTTTGTCACTGTAATGTTCATTGCGCTATGAAGTATCTAATTGCAGATTTCCAGAAAACTGTGCTAACAAACTGATCACTGAAGAGAAACGTGTAACTAAGTGAGTTGCATTCACACATGGCAATGCAGTTTCTCAGAAAGCTTCTCTTTAGTTATTATGTGAGGATATTTGCTTTATCACCATGAGCCCCAATAGGCTCCCAAATATCACTTTGCAGATTCCACGAAAAGAGTGTTAGCAAACTGCTTCTTGAGGCAGAGATTGTAACTCTGTGAGATGTCCTCACAGATCAGAAAGAAGTTTCTCAGAATGCTTCTTTCACGTTTTGAACGGATGAAATTTCCTTTATCAGCGTAGGCCTCAATGTGATCCAAAGAAGCCCTTCTCAGTTTCCCCAAAGACAGTGTAAATGGACTGTTCCACGAAACATAAGTGTAACTCTGTGAGATGAATTCACACATCACCAAGAAGTTTCTAAGAAAGCTTCTTTCTAGTTTTCATCTGGATATTTCCTTTGTCACTATAATGTTCATTGCGCTATGAAGTATCTAATTGCAGATTTCCAGAAAAGTGTGCTAACAAACTGATCACTGAAGAGAAACGTGTAACTCTGTGAGTTGCATTCACACATGGCAATTCAGTTTCTCAGAAAGCTTCTCTTTAGTTATTATGTGAGGATAATTCCTTTATCACCATGGGCCCCAATATGCTCCCAAATATCACTTTGCAGTTTCCACGAAAAGAGTGTTAGCAAACTGCTTCTTGAGGCAGAGGTTGTAACTCTGTGAGATGAACTCACAGATCAGAAAGAAGTTTCTCAGAAAGCTTCTTTCACGTTTTGAACGGATGAAATTTCCTTTATCAGCGTAGGCCTCAATGTGATCCAAAGAAGCCCTTCTCAGTTTCCCCAAAGACAGTGTTAATGCACTGTTTCACGAAACATAGGTGCAACTCTGTGAGATGAATTCACACATCACCAAGAAGTTTCTCAGAAAGCTTCTTTCTAGTTTTCATCTGTGGATATTTCCTTTGTCACTGTAATGTTCATTGCGCTATGAAGTATCTAATTGCAGATTTCCAGAAAACTGTGCTAACAAACTGACCACTGAAGAGAAACGTGTAACTCTGTGAGTTGCATTCACACATGGCAATTCAGTTTCTCAGAAAGCTTCTCTTTAGTTATTATGTGAGGATATTTCCTTTATCACCATGAGCCCCAATAGGCTCCCAAATATCACTTTGCAGATTCCACGAAAAGAGTGTTAGCAAACTGCTTCTTGAGGCAGAGATTGTAACGCTGTGAGATGAACTCACCGATCAGAAAGAAGTTTCTCAGAAAGCTTCTTTCACGTTTTGAACGGATGAAATTTCCTTTATCAGCGTAGGCCTCAATGTGATCCAAAGAAGCCCTTCTCAGTTTCCCCAAAGACAGTGTAAATGGACTGTTCCACGAAACATAAGTGTAACTCTGTGAGATGAATTCACACATCACCAAGAAGTTTCTAAGAAAGCTTCTTTCTAGTTTTCATCTGGATATTTCCTTTGTCACTGTAATGTTCATTGTGCTATGAAGTATCTAATTGCAGATTTCCAGAAAACTGTGCTAACAAACTGATCACTAAAGAGAAACGTGTAACTCTGTGAGTTGCATTCACACATGGCAATGCAGTTTCTCAGAAAGCTTCTCTTTAGTTATTATGTGAGGATAATTCCTTTATCACCATGGGCCCCAATAGGCTCCCAAATATCACTTTGCAGTTTCCACGAAAAGAGTGTTAGCAAACTGCTTCTTGAGGCAGAGGTTGTAACTCTGTGAGATGAACTCACAGATCAGAAAGAAGTTTCTCAGAAAGCTTCTTTCACGTTTTGAACGGATGAAATTTCCTTTATCAGCGTAGGCCTCAATGTGATCCAAAGAAGCCCTTCTCAGTTTCCCCAAAGACAGTGTTAATGGACTGCTCCACGAAACATAAGTGTAACTCTGTGAGATGAATTCACACATCACCAAGAAGTTTCTAAGAAAGCTTCTTTCTAGTTTTCATCTGGATATTTCCTTTGTCACTGTAATGTTCATTGCGCTATGAAGTATCTAATTGCAGATTTCCAGAAAACTGTGCTAACAAACTGACCACTGAAGAGAAACGTGTAACTCTGTGAGTTGCATTCACACATGGCAATTCAGTTTCTCAGAAAGCTTCTCTTTAGTTATTATGTGAGGATATTTCCTTTATCACCATGAGCCCCAATAGGCTCCCAAATATCACTTTGCAGATTCCACGAAAAGAGTGTTAGCAAACTGCTTCTTGAGGCAGAGATTGTAACGCTGTGAGATGAACTCACCGATCAGAAAGAAGTTTCTCAGAAAGCTTCTTTCACGTTTTGAACGGATGAAATATCCTTTATCAGCGTAGGCCTCAATGTGATCCAAAGAAGCCCTTCTCAGTTTCCCCAAAGACAGTGTAAATGGACTGTTCCACGAAACATAAGTGTAACTCTGTGAGATGAATTCACACATCACCAAGAAGTTTCTAAGAAAGCTTCTTTCTAGTTTTCATCTGGATATTTCCTTTGTCACTGTAATGTTCATTGCGCTATGAAGTATCTAATTGTAGATTTCCAGAAAACTGTGCTAACAAACTGATCACTAAAGAGAAACGTGTAACTCTGTGAGTTGCATTCACACATGGCAATGCAGTTTCTCAGAAAGCTTCTCTTTAGTTATTATGTGAGGATAATTACTTTATCACCATGGGCCCCAATATGCTCCCAAATATCTCTTTGCAGTTTCCACGAAAAGAGTGTTAGCAAACTGCTTCTTGAGGCAGAGGTTGTAACTCTGTGAGATGAACTCACAGATCAGAGAGAAGTTTCTCAGAAAGCTTCTTTCTAGTTTTCATCTGTGGATATTTCCTTTGTCACTGTAATGTTCATTGCGCTATGAAGTATCTAATTGCAGATTTCCAGAAAACTGTGCTAAGAAACTGATCACTGAAGAGAAACGTGTAACTCTGTGAGTTGCATTCACACATGGCAATGCAGTTTCTCAGAAAGCTTCTCTTTAGTTATTATGTGAGGATATTTCCTTTATCACCATGAGCCCCAATAGGCTCCCAAATATCACTTTGCAGATTCCACGAAAAGAGTGTTAGCAAACTGCTTCTTGAGGCAGAGATTGTAACTCTGTGAGATGTACTCACAGATCAGAAAGAAGTTTCTCAGAATGCTTCTTTCACGTTTTGAACGGATGAAATTTCCTTTATCAGCGTAGGCCTCAATGTGATCCAAAGAAACCCTTCTCAGTTTCCCCAAAGACAGTGTTAATGGACTGCTCCACGAAACATAAGTGTAACTCTGTGAGATGAATTCACACATCACCAAGAAGTTTCTAAGAAAGCTTCTTTCTAGTTTTCATCTGGATATTTCCTTTGTCACTGTAATGTTCATTGCGCTATGAAGTATCTAATTGCAGATTTCCAGAAAACTGTGCTAACAAACTGATCACTGAAGACAAACGTGTAACTCTGTGAGTTGCATTCACACATGGCAATGCAGTTTCTCAGAAAGCTTCTCTTTAGTTATTATGTGAGGATAATTCCTTTATCACCATGGGCCCCAATATGCTCCCAAATATCACTTTGCAGTTTCCACGAAAAGAGGGTTAGCAAACTGCATCTTGAGGCAGAGGTTGTAACTCATTGAGATGAACTCACAGATCAGAAAGAAGTTTCTCAGAAAGCTTCTTTCACGTTTTGAACGGAGGAAATTTCCTTTATCAGCGTAGGCCTCAATGTGATCCAAAGAAGCCCTTCTCAGTTTCCCCAAAGACAGTGTTAATGGACTGCTCCACGAAACATAAGTGTAACTCTGTGAGATGAATTCACACATCACCAAGAAGTTTCTAAGAAAGCTTCTTTCTAGTTTTCATCTGTGGATATTTCCTTTGTCACTGTAATGTTCATTGCGCTATGAAGTATCTAATTGCAGATCTCCAGAAAACTGTGCTAACAAACTGATCACTGAAGAGAAACGTGTAACTCTGTGAGTTGCATTCACACATGGCAATGCAGTTTCTCAGAAAGCTTCTCTTTAATTATTATGTGAGGATAATTCCTTTATCACCATGGGCCCCAATATGCTCCCAAATATCACTTTGCAGTTTCCACGAAAAGAGTGTTAGCAAACTGCTTCTTGAGGCAGAGGTTGTAACTCTGTGAGATGAACTCACAGATCAGAAAGAAGTTTCTCAGAAAGCTTCTTTCACGTTTTGAACGGAGGTAATTTCCTTTATCAGCGTAGGCCTCAATGTGATCCAAAGAAGCCCTTCTCAGTTTCCCCAAAGACAGTGTTAATGGACTGTTCCACGAAACATAAGTGTAACTCTGTGAGATGAATTCACACATCACCAAGAAGTTTCTAACAAAGCTTCTTTCTAGTTTTCATCTGTGGATATTTCCTTTGTCACTGCAATGTTCATTGCGCTATGAAGTATCTAATTGCAGATCTCCAGAAAACTGTGCTAACAAACTGATCACTGAAGAGAAACGTGTAACTCTGTGAGTTGCATTCACACATGGCAATGCAGTTTCTCAGAAAGCTTCTCTTTAATTATTATGTGAGGATAATTCCTTTATCACCATGGGCCCCAATATGCTCCCAAATATCACTTTGCAGTTTCCACGAAAAGAGTGTTAGCAAACTGCTTCTTGAGGCAGAGGTTGTAACTCTGTGAGATGAACTCACAGATCAGAAAGAAGTTTCTCAGAAAGCTTCTTTCACGTTTTGAACAGAGGAAATTTCCTTTATCAGCGTAGGCCTCAATGTGATCCAAAGAAGCCCTTCTCAGTTTCCCCAAAGACAGTGTTAATGGACTGCTCCACGAAACATAAGTGTAACTCTGTGAGATGAATTCACACATCACCAAGAAGTTTCTAAGAAAGCTTCTTTCTAGTTTTCATCTGGATATTTCCTTTGTCACTGTAATGTTCATTGCGCTATGAAGTATCTAATTGCAGATTTCCAGAAAACTGTGCTAACAAACTGATCACTGAAGAGAAACGTGTAACTCTGTGAGTTGCATTCACACATGGCAATGCAGTTTCTCAGAAAGCTTCTCTTTAGTTATTATGTGAGGATAATTCCTTTATCACCATGGGCCCCAATATGCTCCCAAATATCACTTTGCAGTTTCCACGAAAAGAGTGTTAGCAAACTGCTTTTTGAGGCAGAGGTTTTAACTCTGTGAGATGAACTCACAGATCAGAGAGAAGTTTCTCAGAAAGCTGCTTTCTAGTTTTCATCTGTGGATATTTCCTTTGTCACTGTAATGTTCATTGCGCTATGAAGTATCTAATTGCAGATTTCCAGAAAACTGTGCTAACAAACTGATCACTGAAGAGAAACGTGTAACTCTGTGAGTTGCATTCACACATGGCAATGCAGTTTCTCAGAAAGCTTCCCTTTAGTTATTATGTGAGGATATTTCCTTTATCACCATGAGCCCCAATAGGCTCCCAAATATCACTTTGCAGATTCCACGAAAAGAGTGTTAGCAAACTGCTTCTTGAGGCAGAGATTGTAACTCTGTGAGATGTACTCACAGATCAGAAAGAAGTTTCTCAGAATGCTTCTTTCACGTTTTGAACGGATGAAATTTCCTTTATCAGCCTAGGCCTCAATGTGATCCAAAGAAACCCTTCTCAGTTTCCCCAAAGACAGTGTTAATGGACTGCTCCAAGAAACATAAGTGTAACTCTGTGAGATGAATTCACACATCACCAAGAAGTTTCTAAGAAAGCTTCTTTCTAGTTTTCATCTGGATATTTCCCTTGTCACTGTAATGTTCATTGCGCTATGAAGTATCTAATTGCAGATTTCCAGAAAACTGGGCTAACAAACTGATCACTGAAGAGAAACGTGTAACTCTGTCAGTTGCATTCACACATGGCAATGCAGTTTCTCAGAAAGCTTCTCTTTAGTTATTATGTGAGGATAATTCCTTTATCACCATGGGCCCCAATATGCTCCCAAATATCACTTTGCAGTTTCCACGAAAAGAGTGTTAGCAAACTGCTTCTTGAGGCAGAGGTTGTAACTCTGTGAGATGAACTCACAGATCAGAAAGAAGTTTCTCAGAAAGCTTCTTTCACGTTTTGAACGGATGAAATTTCCTTTATCAGCGTAGGACTCAATGTGATCCAAAGAAGCCCTTCTCAGTTTCCCCAAAGACAGTGTTAATGCACTGTTCCACGAAACATAAGGGTAACTCTGTGAGATGAATTCACACATCACCAAGAAGTTTCTAAGAAAGCTTCTTTCTAGTTTTCATCTGTGGATATTTCCTTTGTCACTGTAATGTTCATTGCGCTATGAATTATCTAATTGCAGATTTCCAGAAAACTGTGCTAACAAACTGATCACTGAAGAGAAACGTGTAACTAAGTGAGTTGCATTCACACATGGCAATGCAGTTTCTCAGAAAGCTTCTCTTTAGTTATTATGTGAGGATATTTCCTTTATCACCATGAGCCCCAATAGGCTCCCAAATATCACTTTGCAGATTCCACGAAAAGAGTGTTAGCAAACTGCTTCTTGAGGCAGAGATTGTAACTCTGTGAGATGTCCTCACAGATCAGAAAGAAGTTTCTCAGAATGCTTCTTTCACGTTTTGAACGGATGAAATTTCCTTTATCAGCGTAGGCCTCAATGTGATCCAAAGAAGCCCTTCTCAGTTTCCCCAAAGACAGTGTTAATGGACTGCTCCACGAAACATAAGTGTAACTCTGTGAGATGAATTCACACATCACCAAGAAGTTTCTAAGAAAGCTTCTTTCTAGTTTTCATCTGGATATTTCCTTTGTCACTGTAATGTTCATTGCGCTATGAAGTATCTAATTGCAGATTTCCAGAAAACTGTGCTTACAAACTGATCACTGAGAGAAACGTGTAACTCTGTGAGTTGCATTCACACATGGCAATTCAGTTTCTCAGAAAGCTTCTCTTTAGTTATTATGTGAGGATATTTCCTTTATCACCATGAGCCCCAATAGGCTCCCAAATATCACTTTGCAGATTCCACGAAAAGAGTGTTAGCAAACTGCTTCTTGAGGCAGAGATTGTAACTCTGTGAGATGAACTCACAGATCAGAAAGAAGTTTCTCAGAAAGCTTCTTTCACGTTTTGAACGGATGAAATTTCCTTTATCAGCGTAGGCCTCAATGTGATCCAAAGAAGCCCTTCTCAGTTTCCCCAAAGACAGTGTAAATGGACTGTTCCACGAAACATAAGTGTAACTCTGTGAGATGAATTCACACATCACCAAGAAGTTTCTAAGAAAGCTTCTTTCTAGTTTTCATCTGGATATTTCCTTTGTCACTATAATGTTCATTGCGCTATGAAGTATCTAATTGCAGATTTCCAGAAAAGTGTGCTAACAAACTGATCACTGAAGAGAAACGTGTAACTCTGTGAGTTGCATTCACACATGGCAATTCAGTTTCTCAGAAAGCTTCTCTTTAGTTATTATGTGAGGATAATTCCTTTATCACCATGGGCCCCAATATGCTCCCAAATATCACTTTGCAGTTTCCACGAAAAGAGTGTTAGCAAACTGCTTCTTGAGGCAGAGGTTGTAACTCTGTGAGATGAACTCACAGATCAGAAAGAAGTTTCTCAGAAAGCTTCTTTCACGTTTTGAACGGATGAAATTTCCTTTATCAGCGTAGGCCTCAATGTGATCCAAAGAAGCCCTTCTCAGTTTCCCCAAAGACAGTGTTAATGCACTGTTTCACGAAACATAGGTGCAACTCTGTGAGATGAATTCACACATCACCAAGAAGTTTCTCAGAAAGCTTCTTTCTAGTTTTCATCTGTGGATATTTCCTTTGTCACTGTAATGTTCATTGCGCTATGAAGTATCTAATTGCAGATTTCCAGAACAGAGTGCAAACAAACTGATCACTGAAGAGAAACGTGCAACTCTGTGAGTTGCATTCACACATGGCAATGCAGTTTCTCAGAAAGCTTCTCTTTAGTTATTATGTGAGGATATTTCCTTTATCACCATGAGCCCCAATAGGCTCCCAAATATCACTTTGCAGATTCCACGAAAAGAGTGTTAGCAAACTGCTTCTTGAGGCAGAGATTGTAACTCTGTGAGATGTACTCACAGAGCAGAAAGAAGTTTCTCAGAAAGCTTCTTTAACGTTTTGAACGGATGAAATTTCCTTTATCAGCGTAGGCCTCAATGTGATCCAAAGAAGCCCTTCTCAGTTTCCCCAAAGACAGTGTTAATGGACTGCTCCACGAAACATAAGTGTAACTCTGTGAGATGAATTCACACATCACCAAGAAGTTTCTAAGAAAGCTTCTTTCTAGTTTTCATCTGGATATTTCCTTTGTCACTGTAATGTTCATTGCGCTATGAAGTATCTAATTGCAGATTTCCAGAAAACTGTGCTAACAAACTGACCACTGAAGAGAAACGTGTAACTCTGTGAGTTGCATTCACACATGGCAATTCAGTTTCTCAGAAAGCTTCTCTTTAGTTATTATGTGAGGATATTTCCTTTATCACCATGAGCCCCAATAGGCTCCCAAATATCACTTTGCAGATTCCACGAAAAGAGTGTTAGCAAACTGCTTCTTGAGGCAGAGATTGTAACGCTGTGAGATGAACTCACCGATCAGAAAGAAGTTTCTCAGAAAGCTTCTTTCACGTTTTGAACGGATGAAATTTCCTTTATCAGCGTAGGCCTCAATGTGATCCAAAGAAGCCCTTCTCAGTTTCCCCAAAGACAGTGTTAATGGACTGCTCCACGAAACATAAGTGTAACTCTGTGAGATGAATTCACACATCACCAAGAAGTTTCTAAGAAAGCTTCTTTCTAGTTTTCATCTGGATATTTCCTTTGTCACTGTAATGTTCATTGCGCTATGAAGTATCTAATTGCAGATTTCCAGAAAACTGTGCTAACAAACTGACCACTGAAGAGAAACGTGTAACTCTGTGAGTTGCATTCACACATGGCAATTCAGTTTCTCAGAAAGCTTCTCTTTAGTTATTATGTGAGGATATTTCCTTTATCACCATGAGCCCCAATAGGCTCCCTAATATCACTTTGCAGATTCCACGAAAAGAGTGTTAGCAAACTGCTTCTTGAGGCAGAGATTGTAACGCTGTGAGATGAACTCACCGATCAGAAAGAAGTTTCTCAGAAAGCTTCTTTCACGTTTTGAACGGATGAAATATCCTTTATCAGCGTAGGCCTCAATGTGATCCAAAGAAGCCCTTCTCAGTTTCCCCAAAGACAGTGTAAATGGACTGTTCCACGAAACATAAGTGTAACTCTGTGAGATGAATTCACACATCACCAAGAAGTTTCTAAGAAAGCTTCTTTCTAGTTTTCATCTGGATATTTCCTTTGTCACTGTAATGTTCATTGCGCTATGAAGTATCTAATTGCAGATTTCCAGAAAACTGTGCTAACAAACTGATCACTAAAGAGAAACGTGTAACTCTGTGAGTTGCATTCACACATGGCAATGCAGTTTCTCAGAAAGCTTCTCTTTAGTTATTATGTGAGGATAATTCCTTTATCACCATGGGCCCCAATATGCTCCCAAATATCACTTTGCAGTTTCCACGAAAAGAGTGTTAGCAAACTGCTTCTTGAGGCAGAGGTTGTAACTCTGTGAGATGAACTCACAGATCAGAGAGAAGTTTCTCAGAAAGCTTCTTTCTAGTTTTCATCTGTGGATATTTCCTTTGTCACTGTAATGTTCATTGCGCTATGAAGTATCTAATTGCAGATTTCCAGAAAACTGTGCTAAGAAACTGATCACTGAAGAGAAACGTGTAACTCTGTGAGTTGCATTCACACATGGCAATGCAGTTTCTCAGAAAGCTTCTCTTTAGTTATTATGTGAGGATATTTCCTTTATCACCATGAGCCCCAATAGGCTCCCAAATATCACTTTGCAGATTCCACGAAAAGAGTGTTAGCAAACTGCTTCTTGAGGCAGAGATTGTAACTCTGTGAGATGTACTCACAGATCAGAAAGAAGTTTCTCAGAATGCTTCTTTCACGTTTTGAACGGATGAAATTTCCTTTATCAGCGTAGGCCTCAATGTGATCCAAAGAAACCCTTCTCAGTTTCCCCAAAGACAGTGTTAATGGACTGCTCCACGAAACATAAGTGTAACTCTGTGAGATGAATTCACACATCACCAAGAAGTTTCTAAGAAAGCTTCTTTCTAGTTTTCATCTGGATATTTCCTTTGTCACTGTAATGTTCATTGCGCTATGAAGTATCTAATTGCAGATTTCCAGAAAACTGTGCTAACAAACTGATCACTGAAGACAAACGTGTAACTCTGTGAGTTGCATTCACACATGGCAATGCAGTTTCTCAGAAAGCTTCTCTTTAATTATTATGTGAGGATAATTCCTTTATCACCATGGGCCCCAATATGCTCCCAAATATCACTTTGCAGTTTCCACGAAAAGAGGGTTAGCAAACTGCATCTTGAGGCAGAGGTTGTAACTCATTGAGATGAACTCACAGATCAGAAAGAAGTTTCTCAGAAAGCTTCTTTCACGTTTTGAACGGAGGAAATTTCCTTTATCAGCGTAGGCCTCAATGTGATCCAAAGAAGCCCTTCTCAGTTTCCCCAAAGACAGTGTTAATGGACTGCTCCACGAAACATAAGTGTAACTCTGTGAGATGAATTCACACATCACCAAGAAGTTTCTAAGAAAGCTTCTTTCTAGTTTTCATCTGTGGATATTTCCTTTGTCACTGCAATGTTCATTGCGCTATGAAGTATCTAATTGCAGATCTCCAGAAAACTGTGCTAACAAACTGATCACTGAAGAGAAACGTGTAACTCTGTGAGTTGCATTCACACATGGCAATGCAGTTTCTCAGAAAGCTTCTCTTTAATTATTATGTGAGGATAATTCCTTTATCACCATGGGCCCCAATATGCTCCCAAATATCACTTTGCAGTTTCCACGAAAAGAGTGTTAGCAAACTGCTTCTTGAGGCAGAGGTTGTAACTCTGTGAGATGAACTCACAGATCAGAAAGAAGTTTCTCAGAAAGCTTCTTTCACGTTTTGAACAGAGGAAATTTCCTTTATCAGCGTAGGCCTCAATGTGATCCAAAGAAGCCCTTCTCAGTTTCCCCAAAGACAGTGTTAATGGACTGCTCCACGAAACATAAGTGTAACTCTGTGAGATGAATTCACACATCACCAAGAAGTTTCTAAGAAAGCTTCTTTCTAGTTTTCATCTGTGGATATTTCCTTTGTCACTGTAATGTTCATTGCGCTATGAAGCATCTAATTGCAGATTTCCAGAAAACTGTGCTAACAAACTGATCACTGAAGAGAAACGTGTAACTCTGTGAGTTGCATTCACAGATGGCAATGCAGTTTCTCAGAAAGCTTCTCTTTAGTTATTATGTGAGGATAATTCCTTTATCACCATGGGCCCCAATATGCTCCCAAATATCACTTTGCAGTTTCCACGAAAAGAGTGTTAGCAAACTGCTTCTTGAGGCAGAGGTTGTAACTCTGTGAGATGAACTCACAGATCAGAGAGAAGTTTCTCAGAAAGCTTCTTTCTAGTTTTCATCTGTGGATATTTCCTTTGTCACTGTAATGTTCATTGCGCTATGAAGTATCTAATTGCAGATTTCCAGAAAACTGTGCTAACAAACTGATCACTGAAGAGAAACGTGTAACTCTGTGAGTTGCATTCACACATGGCAATGCAGTTTCTCAGAAAGCTTCTCTTTAGTTATTATGTGATTATATTTCCTTTATCACCATGAGCCCCAATAGGCTCCCAAATATCACTTTGCAGATTCCACGAAAAGAGTGTTAGCAAACTGCTTCTTGAGGCAGAGATTGTAACTCTGTGAGATGTACTCACAGATCAGAAAGAAGTTTCTCAGAATGCTTCTTTCACGTTTTGAACGGATGAAATTTCCTTTATCAGCGTAGGCCTCAATGTGATCCAAAGAAACCCTTCTCAGTTTCCCCAAAGACAGTGTTAATGGACTGCTCCACGAAACATAAGTGTAACTCTGTGAGATGAATTCACACATCACCAAGAAGTTTCTAAGAAAGCTTCTTTCTAGTTTTCATCTGGATATTTCCTTTGTCACTGTAATGTTCATTGCGCTATGAAGTATCTAATTGCAGATTTCCAGAAAATTGTGCTAACAAACTGATCACTGAAGAGAAACGTGTAACTCTGTGTGTTGCATTCACACATGGCAATGCAGTTTCTCAGAAAGCTTCTCTATAGTTATTATGTGAGGATAATTCCTTTATCACCATGGGCCCCAATATGCTCCCAAATATCACTTTGCAGTTTCCACGAAAAGAGTGTTAGCAAACTGCTTCTTGAGGCAGAGGTTGTAACTCTGTGAGATGAACTCACAGATCAGAGAGAAGTTTCTCAGAAAGCTTCTTTCTAGTTTTCATCTGTGGATATTTCCTTTGTCACTGTAATGTTCATTGCGCTATGAAGTCTCTAATTGCAGATTTCCAGAAAACTGTGCTAACAAACTGATCACTGAAGAGAAACGTGTAACTCTGTGAGTTGCATTCACACATGGCAATGCAGTTTCTCAGAAAGCTTCCCTTTAGTTATTACGTGAGGATATTTCCTTTATCACCATGAGCCCCAATAGGCTCCCAAATATCACTTTGCAGATTCCACGAAAAGAGTGTTAGCAAACTGCTTCTTGAGGCAGAGATTGTAACTCTGTGAGATGTACTCACAGATCAGAAAGAAGTTTCTCAGAATGCTTCTTTCACGTTTTGAACGGATGAAATTTCCTTTATCAGCGTAGGCCTCAATGTGATCCAAAGAAGCCCTTCTCAGTTTCCCCAAAGACAGTGTTAATGGACTGCTCCACGAAACATAAGTGTAACTCTGTGAGATGAATTCACACATCACCAAGAAGTTTCTAAGAAAGCTTCTTTCTAGTTTTCATCTGGATATTTCCTTTGTCACTGTAATGTTCATTGCGGTATGAAGTATCTAATTGCAGATTTCCAGAAAACTGTGCTAACAAACTGATCACTGAAGAGAAACGTGTAACTCTGTGAGTTGCATTCACACATGGCAATTCAGTTTCTCAGAAAGCTTCTCTTTAGTTAGTATGTGAGGATAATTCCTTTATCACCATGGGCCCCAATAGGCTCCCAAATATCACTTCGCAGTTTCCACGAAAAGAGTGTTAGCAAACTGCTTCTTGAGGCAGAGGTTGTAACTCTGTGAGATGAACTCACAGATCAGAAAGAAGTTTCTCAGAAAGCTTCTTTCACGTTTTGAACGGAGGAAATTTCCTTTATCAGCGTAGGCCTCAATGTGATCCAAAGAAGCCCTTCTCAGTTTCCCCAAAGACAGTGTTAATGGACTGCTCCACGAAACATAAGTGTAACTCTGTGAGATGAATTCACACATCACCAAGAAGTTTCTAAGAAAGCTTCTTTCTAGTTTTCATCTGGATATTTCCTTTGTCACTGTAATGTTCATTGCGCTATGAAGTATCTAATTGCAGATTTCCAGAAAACTGTGCTAACAAACTGATCACTGAAGAGAAACGTGTAACTCTGTGAGTTGCATTCACACATGGCAATGCAGTTTCTCAGAAAGCTTCTCTTTAGTTATTATGTGAGGATATTTCCTTTATCACCATGATCCCCAATAGGCTCCCAAATATCACTTTGCAGATTCCACGAAAAGAGTGTTAGCAAACTGCTTCTTGACGCAGAGATTGTAACTCTGTGAGATGAACTCACAGATCAGAAAGAAGTTTCTCAGAATGCTTCTTTCACGTTTTGAACGGATGAAATTTCCTTTATCAGCGTAGGCCTCAATGTGATCCAAAGAAGCCCTTCTCAGTTTCCCCAAAGACAGTGTTAATGGACTGCTCCACGAAACATAAGTGTAACTCTGTGAGATGAATTCACACATCACCAAGAAGTTTCTAAGAAAGCTTCTTTCTAGTTTTCATCTGGATATTTCCTTTGTCACTGTAATGTTCATTGCGCTATGAAGTATCTAATTGCAGATTTCCAGAAAACTGTGCTAACAAACTGATCACTGAAGAGAAACGTGTAACTCTGTGAGTTGCATTCACACATGGCAATGCAGTTTCTCAGAAAGATTCTCTTTAGTTATTATGTGAAGATAATTCCTTTATCACCATGGGCCCCAATATGCTCCCAAATATCACTTTGCAGTTTCCACGAAAAGAGTGTTAGCAAACTGCTTCTTGAGGCAGAGGTTGTAACTCTGTGAGATGAACTCACAGATCAGAGAGAAGTTTCTCAGAAAGCTGCTTTCTAGTTTTCATCTGTGGATATTTCCTTTGTCACTGTAATGTTCATTGCGCTATGAAGTATCTAATTGCAGATTTCCAGAAAACTGTGCTAACAAACTGATCACTGAAGAGAAACGTGTAACTCTGTGAGTTGCATTCACACATGGCAATGCAGTTTCTCAGAAAGCTTCTCTTTAGTTATTATGTGAGGATATTTCCTTTATCACCATGAGCCCCAATATGCTCCCAAATATCACTTTGCAGATTCCACGAAAAGAGTGTTAGCAAACTGCTTCTTGAGGCAGAGGTTGTAACTCTGTGAGATGAACTCACAGATCAGAAAGAAGTTTCTCAGAAAGCTTCTTTCACGTTTTGAACGGATGAAATTTCCTTTATCAACGTAGGCCTCAATGTGATCCAAAGAAGCCCTTCTCAGTTTCCCCAAAGACAGTGTTAATGCACTGTTCCGCGAAACATATGGGTAACTCTGTGAGATGAATTCACACATCACCAAGAAGATTCTAAGAAAGCTTCTTTCTAGTTTTCATCTGTGGATATTTCCTTTGTCACTGTAATGTTCATTGCGCTATGAAGTATCTAATTGCAGATTTCCAGAAAAGTGTGCTAACAAACTGATCACTGAAGAGAAACGTGTAACTCTGTGAGTTGCATTCACACATGGCAATGCAGTTTCGTAGAAAGCTTCTCTTTAGTTATTATGTGAGGATATTTCCTTTATCACCATGAGCCCCAATAGGCTCCCAAATATCACTTTGCAGATTCCACGAAAAGAGTGTTAGCAAACTGCTTCTTGAGGCAGAGATTGTAACTCTGTGAGATGTACTCACAGATCAGAAAGAAGTTTCTCAGAATGCTTCTTTCTCGTTTTGAACGGATGAAATTTCCTTTATCAGCGTAGGCCTCAATGTGATCCAAAGAAGCCCTTCTCAGTTTCCCCAAAGACAGTGTTAATGGACTGCTCCACGAAACATAAGTGTAACTCTGTGAGATGAATTCACACATCACCAAGAAGTTTCTAAGAAAGCTTCTTTCTAGTTTTCATCTGGATATTTCCTTTGTCACTGTAATGTTCATTGCGCTATGAAGTATCTAATTGCAGATTTCCAGAAAACTGTGCTAACAAACTGATCACTGAAGAGAAACGTGTAACTCTGTGAGTTGCATTCACACATGGCAATTCAGTTTCTCAGAAAGCTTCTCTTTAGTTATTGTGTGAGGATATTTCCTTTATCACCATGAACCCCAATAGGCTCCCAAATATCACTTTGCAGATTCCACGAAAAGAGTGTTAGCAAACTGCTTCTTGAGGCAGAGATTGTAACTCTGTGAGATGAACTCACAGATCAGAAAGAAGTTTCTCAGAAAGCTTCTTTCACGTTTTGAACGGATGAAATTTCCTTTATCAGCGTAGGCCTCAATGTGATCCAAAGAAGCCCTTCTCAGTTTCCCCAAAGACAGTGTAAATGGACTGTTCCACGAAACATAAGTGTAACTCTGTGAGATGAATTCACACATCACCAACAAGTTTCTAAGAAAGCTTCTTTCTAGTTTTCATCTGGATATTTCCTTTGTCACTGTAATGTTCATTGCGCTATGAAGTATCTAATAGCAGATTTCCAGAAAACTGTGCTAACAAACTGATCACTGAAGAGAAACGTGTAACTCTGTGAGTTGCATTCACACATGGCAATGCAGTTTCTCAGAAAGCTTCTCTTTAGTTATTATGTGAGGATAATTCCTTTATCACCATGGGCCCCAATATGCTCCCAAATATCACTTTGCAGTTTCCACGAAAAGAGTGTTAGCAAACTGCTTCTTGAGGCAGAGGTTGTAACTCTGTGAGATGAACTCACAGATCAGAGAGAAGTTTCTCAGAAAGCTTCTTTCTAGCTTTCATCTGTGGATATTTCCTTTGTCACTGTAATGTTCATTGCGCTATGAAGTATCTAATTGCAGATTTCCAGAAAACTGTGCTAACAAACTGATCACTGAAGAGAAACGTGTAACTCTGTGAGTTGCATTCACACATGGCAATTCAGTTTCTCAGAAAGCTTCTCTTTAGTTATTATGTGAGGATATTTCCTTTATCAACATGAGCCCCAATAGGCTCCCAAATATCACTTTGCAGATTCCACGAAAAGAGTGTTAGCAAACTGCTTCTTTAGGCAGAAATTGTAACTCTGTGAGATGAACTCACAGATCAGAAAGAAGTTTCTCAGAAAGCTTCTTTCACGTTTTGAACGGATGAAATTTCCTTTATCAGCGTAGGCCTCAATGTGATCCAAAGAAGCCCTTCTCAGTTTCCCCAAAGACAGTGTAAATGGACTGTTCCACGAAACATAAGTGTAACACTGTGAGATGAATTCACACATCACCAAGAAGTTTCTAAGAAAGCTTCTTTCTAGTTTTCATCTGGATATTTCCTTTGTCACTGTAATGTTCATTGCGCTATGAAGTATCTAATTGCAGATTTCCAGAAAACTGTGCTAACAAACTGATCACTGCAGAGAAACGTGTAACTCTGTGAGTTGCATTCACACATGGCAATGCAGTTTGTCAGAAAGCTTCTCTTCAGTTATTATGTGAGGATAATTCCTTTAACACCATGGGCCCCAATATGCTCCCAAATATCACTTTGCAGTTTCCACGAAAAGAGTGTTAGCAAACTGCTTCTTGAGGCAGAGGTTGTAACTCTGTGAGATGAACTCACAGATCAGAAAGAAGTTTCTCAGAAAGCTTCTTTCACGTTTTGAACGGATGAAATTTCCTTTATCAGCGTAGGCCTCAATGTGATCCAAAGAAGCCCTTCTCAGTTTCCCCAAAGACAGTGTAAATGGACTGTTCCACGAAACATAAGTGTAACACTGTGAGATGAATTCACACATCACCAAGAAGTTTCTAAGAAAGCTTCTTTCTAGTTTTCATCTGGATATTTCCTTTGTCACTGTAATGTTCATTGCGCTATGAAGTATCTAATTGCAGATTTCCAGAAAACTGTGCTAACAAACTGATCACTGAAGAGAAACGTGTAACTCTGTGAGTTGCATTCACACATGGCAATGCAGTTTCTCAGAAAGCTTCTCTTTAGTTATTATGTGAGGATAATTCCTTTATCACCATGAGCCCCAATAGGCTCCCAAATATCACTTTGCAGATTCCACGAAAAGAGTGTTAGCAAACTGCTTCTTGAGGCAGAGATTGTAACTCTGTGAGATGAACTCACAGATCAGAAAGAAGTTTCTCAGAAAGCTTCTTTCACGTTTTGAACGGATGAAATTTCCTTTATCAGCGTAGGCCTCAATGTGATCCAAAGAAGCCCTTCTCAGTTTCCCCAAAGACAGTGTAATGGACTGTTCCACGAAACATAAGTGTAACTCTGTGAGATGAATTCACACATCACCAAGAAGTTTCTAAGAAAGCTTCTTTCTAGTTTTCATCTGGATATTTCCTTTGTCACTATAATGTTCATTGCGCTATGAAGTATCTAATTGCAGATTTCCAGAAAAGTGTGCTAACAAACTGATCACTGAAGAGAAACGTGTAACTCTGTGAGTTGCATTCACACATGGCAATTCAGTTTCTCAGAAAGCTTCTCTTTAGTTATTATGTGAGGATAATTCCTTTATCACCATGGGCCCCAATATGCTCCCAAATATCACTTTGCAGTTTCCACGAAAAGAGTGTTAGCAAACTGCTTCTTGAGGCAGAGGTTGTAACTCTGTGAGATGAAATCACAGATCAGAAAGAAGTTTCTCAGAAAGCTTCTTTCACGTTTTGAACGGATGAAATTTCCTTTATCAGCGTAGGCCTCAATGTGATCCAAAGAAGCCCTTCTCAGTTTCCCCAAAGACAGTGTTAATGCACTGTTTCACGAAACATAGGTGCAACTCTGTGAGATGAATTCACACATCACCAAGAAGTTTCTCAGAAAGCTTCTTTCTAGTTTTCATCTGTGGATATTTCCTTTGTCACTGTAATGTTCATTGCGCTATGAAGTATCTAATTGCAGATTTCCAGAACAGAGTGCTAACAAACTGATCACTGAAGAGAAACGTGTAACTCTGTGAGTTGCATTCACACATGGCAATGCAGTTTCTCAGAAAGCTTCTCTTTAGTTATTATGTGAGGATATTTCCTTTATCACCATGAGCCCCAATAGGCTCCCAAATATCACTTTGCAGATTCCACGAAAAGAGTGTTAGCAAACTGCTTCTTGAGGCAGAGATTGTAACTCTGTGAGATGTACTCACAGAGCAGAAAGAAGTTTCTCAGAAAGCTTCTTTCACGTTTTGAACGGATGAAATTTCCTTTATCAGGGTAGGCCTCAATGTGATCCAAAGAAGCCCTTCTCAGTTTCCCCAAAGACAGTGTCAATGGACTGCTCCACGAAACATAAGTGTAACTCTGTGAGATGAATTCACACATCACCAAGAAGTTTCTAAGAAAGCTTCTTTCTAGTTTTCATCTGGATATTTCCTTTGTCACTGAAATGTTCATTGCGCTATGAAGTATCTAATTGCAGATTTCCAGAAAACTGTGCTAACAAACTGATCACTGAAGAGAAACGTGTAACTCTGTGAGTTGCATTCACACATGGCAATGCAGTTTCTCAGAAAGCTTCTCTTTAGTTATTATGTGAGGATAATTCCTTTATCACCATGGGCCCCAATAGGCTCCCAAATATCACTTTGCAGTTTCCACGAAAAGAGTGTTAGCAAACTGCTTCTTGAGGCAGAGGTTGTAACTCTGTGAGATGAACTCACAGATCAGAAAGAAGTTTCTCAGAAAGCTTCTTTCACGTTTTGAACGGATGAAATTTCCTTTATCAGCGTAGGCCTCAATGTGATCCAAAGAAGCCCTTCTCAGTTTCCCCAAAGACAGTGTTAATGGACTGCTCCACGAAACATAAGTGTAACTCTGTGAGATGAATTCACACATCACCAAGAAGTTTCTAAGAAAGCTTCTTTCTAGTTTTCATCTGGATATTTCCTTTGTCACTGTAATGTTCATTGCGCTATGAAGTATCTAATTGCAGATTTCCAGAAAACTGTGCTAACAAACTGATCACTGAAGAGAAACGTGTAACTCTGTGATTTGCATTCACACATGGCAATTCAGTTTCTCAGAAAGCTTCTCTTTAGTTATTATGTGAGGATATTTCCTTTATCACCATGAGCCCCAATAGGCTCCCAAATATCACTTTGCAGATTCCACGAAAAGAGTGTTAGCAAACTGCTTCTTGAGGCAGAGATTGTAACACTGTGAGATGAACTCACCGATCAGAAAGAAGTTTCTCAGAAAGCTTCTTTCACGTTTTGAACGGATGAAATTTCCTTTATCAGCGTAGGCCTCAATGTGATCCAAAGAAGCCCTTCTCAGTTTCCCCAAAGACAGTGTAAATGGACTGTTCCACGAAACATAAGTGTAACTCTGTGAGATGAATTCACACATCACCAAGAAGTTTCTAAGAAAGCTTCTTTCTAGTTTTCATCTGGATATTTCCTTTGTCACTGTAATGTTCATTGCGCTATGAAGTATCTAATTGCAGATTTCCAGAAAACTGTGCTAACAAACTGATCACTGAAGAGAAACGTGTAACTCTGTGAGTTGCATTCACACATGGCAATGCAGTTTCTCAGAAAGCTTCTCTTTAGTTATTATGTGAGGATAATTCCTTTATCACCATGGGCCCCAATATGCTCCCAAATATCAATTTGCAGTTTCCACGAAAAGAGTGTTAGCAAACTGCTTCTTGAGGCAGAGGTTGTAACTCTGTGAGATGAACTCACAGATCAGAAAGAAGTTTCTCAGAAAGCTTCTTTCACGTTTTGAACGGATGAAATTTCCTTTTTCAGCGTAGGCCTCAATGTGATCCAAAGAAGCCCTTCTCAGTTTCCCCAAAGACAGTGTTAATGCACTGTTTCACGAAACATAGGTGCAACTCTGTGAGATGAATTCACACATCACCAAGAAGTTTCTCAGAAAGCTTCTTTCTAGTTTTCATCTGTGGATATTTCCTTTGTCACTGTAATGTTCATTGCGCTATGAAGTATCTAATTGCAGATTTCCAGAAAAGAGTGCTAACAAACTGATCACTGAAGAGAAACGTGTAACTCTGTGAGTTGCATTCGCACATGGCAATGCAGTTTCTCAGAAAGCTTCTCTTTAGTTATTATGTGAGGATATTTCCTTTATCACCATGAGCCCCAATAGGCTCCCAAATATCACTTTGCAGATTCCACGAAAAGAGTGTTAGCAAACTGCTTCTTGAGGCAGAGATTGTAACTCTGTGAGATGTACTCACAGATCAGAAAGAAGTTTCTCAGAAAGCTTCTTTCACGTTTTGAACGGATGAAATTTCCTTTATCAGCGTAGGCCTCAATGTGATCCAAAGAAGCCCTTCTCAGTTTCCCCAAAGACAGTGTTAATGGACTGCTCCACGAAACATAAGTGTAACTCTGTGAGATGAATTCACACATCACCAAGAAGTTTCTAAGAAAGCTTCTTTCTAGTTTTCATCTGGATATTTCCTTTGTCACTGTAATGTTCATTGCGCTATGAAGTATCTAATTGCAGATTTCCAGAAAACTGTGCTAACAAACTGATCACTGAAGAGAAACGTGTAACTCTGTGAGTTGCATTCACACATGGCAATTCAGTTTCTCAGAAAGCTTCTCTTTAGTTATTATGTGAGGATATTTCCTTTATCAACATGAGCCCCAATAGGCTCCCAAATATCACTTTGCAGATTCCACGAAAAGAGTGTTAGCAAACTGCTTCTTGAGGCAGAAGTTGTAACTCTGTGAGATAAACTCACAGATCAGAAAGAAGTTTCTCAGAAGGCTTCTTTCACGTTTTGAACGGATGAAATTTCCTTTATCAGCGTAGGCCTCAATGTGATCCAAAGAAGCCCTTCTCAGTTTCCCCAAAGACAGTGTAAATGGACTGTTCCACGAAACATAAGTGTAACTCTGTGAGATGAATTCACACATCACCAAGAAGTTTCTAAGAAAGCTTCTTTCTAGTTTTCATCTGGATATTTCCTTTGTCACTGTAATGTTCATTGCGCTATGAAGTATCTAATTGCAGATTTCCAGAAAACTGTGCTAACAAACTGATCACTGCAGAGAAACGTGTAACTCTGTGAGTTGCATTCACACATGGCAATGCAGTTTCTCAGAAAGCTTCTCTTTAGTTATTATGTGAGGATAATTCCTTTATCACCATGGGCCCCAATATGCTCCCAAATATCACTTTGCAGTTTCCACGAAAAGAGTGTTAGCAAACTGCTTCTTGAGGCAGAGGTTGTAACTCTGTGAGATGAACTCACAGATCAGAAAGAAGTTTCTCAGAAAGCTTCTTTCACGTTTTGAACGGATGAAATTTCCTTTATCAGCGTAGGCCTCAATGTGATCCAAAGAAGCCCTTCTCAGTTTCCCCAAAGACAGTGTAATGGACTGTTCCACGAAACATAAGTGTAACTCTGTGAGATGAATTCACACATCACCAAGAAGTTTCTAAGAAAGCTTCTTTCTAGTTTTCATCTGGATATTTCCTTTGTCACTGTAATGTTCATTGCGCTATGAAGTATCTAATTGCAGATTTCCAGAAAACTGTGCTAACAAACTGATCACTGAAGAGAAACGTGTAACTCTGTGAGTTGCATTCACACATGGCAATGCAGTTTCTCAGAAAGCTTCTCTTTAGTTATTATGTGAGGATAATTCCTTTATCACCATGAGCCCCAATAGGCTCCCAAATATCACTTTGCAGATTCCACGAAAAGAGTGTTAGCAAACTGCTTCTTGAGGCAGAGATTGTAACTCTGTGAGATGAACTCACAGATCAGAAAGAAGTTTCTCAGAAAGCTTCTTTCACGTTTTGAACGGATGAAATTTCCTTTATCAGCGTAGGCCTCAATGTGATCCAAAGAAGCCCTTCTCAGTTTCCCCAAAGACAGTGTTAATGGACTGCTTCCACGAAACATAAGTGTAACTCTGTGAGATGAATTCACACATCACCAAGAAGTTTCTAAGAAAGCTTCTTTCTAGTTTTCATCTGGATATTTCCTTTGTCACTGTAATGTTCATTGCGCTATGAAGTATCTAATTGCAGATTTCCAGAAAACTGTGCTAACAAACTGATCACTGAAGAGAAACGTGTAACTCTGTGAGTTGCATTCACACATGGCAATTCAGTTTCTCAGAAAGCTTCTCTTTAGTTATTATGTGAGGATAATTCCTTTATCACCATGGGCCCCAATATGCTCCCAAATATCACTTTGCAGTTTCCACGAAAAGAGTGTTAGCAAACTGCTTCTTGAGGCAGAGGTTGTAACTCTGTGAGATGAACTCACAGATCAGAAAGAAGTTTCTCAGAAAGCTTCTTTCACGTTTTGAACGGATGAAATTTCCTTTATCAGCGTAGGCCTCAATGTGATCCAAAGAAGCCCTTCTCAGTTTCCCCAAAGACAGTGTTAATGCACTGTTCCACGAAACATAGGTGCAACTCTGTGAGATGAATTCACACATCACCAAGAAGTTTCTAAGAAAGCTTCTTTCTAGTTTTCATCTGTGGATATTTCCTTTGTCACTGTAATGTTCATTGCGCTATGAAGTATCTAATTGCAGATTTCCAGAACAGATGTGCTAACAAACTGATCACTGAAGAGAAACGTGTAACTCTGTGAGTTGCATTCACACATGGCAATGCAGTTTCTCAGAAAGCTTCTCTTTAGTTATTATGTGAGGATATTTCCTTTATCACCATGAGCCCCAATAGGCTCCCAAATATCACTTTGCAGATTCCACGAAAAGAGTGTTAGCAAACTGCTTCTTGAGGCAGAGATTGTAACTCTGTGAGATGTACTCACAGATCAGAAAGAAGTTTCTCAGAAAGCTTCTTTCACGTTTTGAACGGATGAAATTTCCTTTATCAGCGTAGGCCTCAATGTGATCCAAAGAAGCCCTTCTCAGTTTCCCCAAAGACAGTGTCAATGGACTGCTCCACGAAACATAAGTGTAACTCTGTGAGATGAATTCACACATCACCAAGAAGTTTCTAAGAAAGCTTCTTTCTAGTTTTCATCTGGATATTTCCTTTGTCACTGTAATGTTCATTGCGCTATGAAGTATCTAATTGCAGATTTCCAGAAAACTGTGCTAACAAACTGATCACTGAAGAGAAACGTGTAACTCTGTGAGTTGCATTCACACATAGCAATGCAGTTTCTCAGAAAGCTTCTCTTTAGTTATTATGTGAGGATAATTCCTTTATCACCATGGGCCCCAATAGGCTCCCAAATATCACTTTGCAGTTTCCACGAAAAGAGTGTTAGCAAACTGCTTCTTGAGGCAGAGGTTGTAACTCTGTGAGATGAACTCACAGATCAGAAAGAAGTTTCTCAGAAAGCTTCTTTCACGTTTTGAACGGATGAAATTTCCTTTATCAGCGTAGGCCTCAATGTGATCCAAAGAAGCCCTTCTCAGTTTCCCCAAAGACAGTGTTAATGGACTGCTCCACGAAACATAAGTGTAACTCTGTGAGATGAATTCACACATCACCAAGAAGTTTCTAAGAAAGCTTCTTTCTAGTTTTCATCTGGATATTTCCTTTGTCACTGTAATGTTCATTGCGCTATGAAGTATCTAATTGCAGATTTCCAGAAAACTGTGCTAACAAACTGATCACTGAAGAGAAACGTGTAACTCTGTGATTTGCATTCACACATGGCAATTCAGTTTCTCAGAAAGCTTCTCTTTAGTTATTATGTGAGGATATTTCCTTTATCACCATGAGCCCCAATAGGCTCCCAAATATCACTTTGCAGATTCCACGAAAAGAGTGTTAGCAAACTGCTTCTTGAGGCAGAGATTGTAACTCTGTGAGATGAACTCACCGATCAGAAAGAAGTTTCTCAGAAAGCTTCTTTCACGTTTTGAACGGATGAAATTTCCTTTATCAGCGTAGGCCTCAATGTGATCCAAAGAAGCCCTTCTCAGTTTCCCCAAAGACAGTGTAAATGGACTGTTCCACGAAACATAAGTGTAACTCTGTGAGATGAATTCACACATCACCAAGAAGTTTCTAAGAAAGCTTCTTTCTAGTTTTCATCTGGATATTTCCTTTGTCACTGTAATGTTCATTGCGCTATGAAGTATCTAATTGCAGATTTCCAGAAAACTGTGCTAACAAACTGATCACTGAAGAGAAACGTGTAACTCTGTGAGTTGCATTCACACATGGCAATGCAGTTTCTCAGAAAGCTTCTCTTTAGTTATTATGTGAGGATAATTCCTTTATCACCATGGGCCCCAATATGCTCCCAAATATCAATTTGCAGTTTCCACGAAAAGAGTGTTAGCAAACTGCTTCTTGAGGCAGAGGTTGTAACTCTGTGAGATGAACTCACAGATCAGAAAGAAGTTTCTCAGAAAGCTTCTTTCACGTTTTGAACGGATGAAATTTCCTTTATCAGCGTAGGCCTCAATGTGATCCAAAGAAGCCCTTCTCAGTTTCCCCAAAGACAGTGTTAATGCACTGTTCACGAAACATAGGTGCAACTCTGTGAGATGAATTCACACATCACCAAGAAGTTTCTCAGAAAGCTTCTTTCTAGTTTTCATCTGTGGATATTTCCTTTGTCACTGTAATGTTCATTGCGCTATGAAGTATCTAATTGCAGATTTCCAGAAAAGAGTGCTAACAAACTGATCACTGAAGAGAAACGTGTAACTCTGTGAGTTGCATTCACACATGGCAATGCAGTTTCTCAGAAAGCTTCTCTTTAGTTATTATGTGAGGATATTTCCTTTATCACCATGAGCCCCAATAGGCTCCCAAATATCACTTTGCAGATTCCACGAAAAGAGTGTTAGCAAACTGCTTCTTGAGGCAGAGATTGTAACTCTGTGAGATGTACTCACAGATCAGAAAGAAGTTTCTCAGAAAGCTTCTTTCACGTTTTGAACGGATGAAATTTCCTTTATCAGCGTAGGCCTCAATGTGATCCAAAGAAGCCCTTCTCAGTTTCCCCAAAGACAGTGTTAATGGACTGCTCCACGAAACATAAGTGTAACTCTGTGAGATGAATTCACACATCACCAAGAAGTTTCTAAGAAAGCTTCTTTCTAGTTTTCATCTGGATATTTCCTTTGTCACTGTAATGTTCATTGCGCTATGAAGTATCTAATTGCAGATTTCCAGAAAACTGTGCTAACAAACTGATCACTGAAGAGAAACGTGTAACTCTGTGAGTTGCATTCACACATGGCAATGCAGTTTCTCAGAAAGCTTCTCTTTAGTTATTATGTGAGGATAATTCCTTTATCACCATGGGCCCCAATAGGCTCCCAAATATCACTTTGCAGTTTCCACGAAAAGAGTGTTAGCAAACTGCTTCTTGAGGCAGAGGTTGTAACTCTGTGAGATGAACTCACAGATCAGAAAGAAGTTTCTCAGAAAGCTTCTTTCACGTTTTGAACGGATGAAATTTCCTTTATCAGCGTAGGCCTCAATGTGATCCAAAGAAGCCCTTCTCAGTTTCCCCAAAGACAGTGTTAATGGACTGCTCCACGAAACATAAGTGTAACTCTGTGAGATGAATTCACACATCACCAAGAAGTTTCTAAGAAAGCTTCTTTCTAGTTTTCATCTGGATATTTCCTTTGTCACTGTAATGTTCATTGCGCTATGAAGTATCTAATTGCAGATTTCCAGAAAACTGTGCTAACAACTGATCACTGAAGAGAAACGTGTAACTCTGTGAGTTGCATTCACACATGGCAATGCAGTTTCTCAGAAAGCTTCTCTTTAGTTATTATGTGAGGATAATTTCCTTTATCACCATGGGCCCCAATAGGCTCCCCAATATCACTTTGCAGATTTCCACGAAAAGAGTGTTAGCAAACTGCTTCTTGAGGCAGAGGTTGTAACTCTGTGAGATGTAACTCACAGATCAGAAAGAAGTTTCTCAGAAAGCTTCTTTCACGTTTTGAACGGATGAAATTTCCTTTATCAGCGTAGGCCTCAATGTGATCCAAAGAAGCCCTTCTCAGTTTCCCCAAAGACAGTGTCTAATGGACTGCTCCACGAAACATAAGTGTAACTCTGTGAGATGAATTCACACATCACCAAGAAGTTTCTAAGAAAGCTTCTTTCTAGTTTTCATCTGGATATTTCCTTTGTCACTGTAATGTTCATTGCGCTATGAAGTATCTAATTGCAGATTTCCAGAAACTGTGCTAACAAACTGATCACTGAAGAGAACGTGTAACTCTGTGAGTTGCATTCACACATGGCAATGCAGTTTCTCAGAAAGCTTCTCTTTAGTTATTATGTGAGGATAATTCCTTTATCACCATGGGCCCCAATAGGCTCCCAAATATCACTTTGCAGATTCCACGAAAAGAGTGTTAGCAAATGCTTCTTGAGGCAGAGGTTGTAACTCTGTGAGATGAACTCACAGATCAGAAAGAAGTTTCTCAGAAAGCTTCTTTCACGTTTTGAACGGATGAAATTTCCTTATCAGCGTAGGCCTCAATGTGATCCAAAGAAGCCCTTCTCAGTTTCCCCAAAGACAGTGTTAATGGACTGCTCCACGAAACATAAGTGTAACTCTGTGAGATGAATTCACACATCACCAAGAAGTTTCTAAGAAAGCTTCTTTCTAGTTTTCATCTGTGGATATTTCCTTTGTCACTGTAATGTTCATTGCGCTATGAAGTATCTAATGCAGATTTCCAGAAAATGTGCTAACAAACTGATCACTGAAGAGAAAAGTGTAACTCTGTGATTTGCATTCACACATGGCAATTCAGTTTCTCAGAAAGCTTCTCTTTAGTTATTATGTGAGGATATTCCTTTATCACCATGAGGCCCCAATAGGCTCCCAAATATCACTTTGCAGATTCCACGAAAAGAGTGTTAGCAAACTGCTTCTTGAGGCAGAGATTGTAACTCTGTGAGATGAACTCACCGATCAGAAAGAAGTTTCTCAGAAAGCTTCTTTCACGTTTTGAACGGATGAAATTTCCTTTATCAGCGTAGGCCTCAATGTGATCCAAAGAAGCCCTTCTCAGTTTCCCCAAAGACAGTGTAAATGGACTGTTCCACGAAACATAAGTGTAACTCTGTGAGATGAATTCACACATCACCAAGAAGTTCTAAGAAAGCTTCTTTCTAGTTTTCATCTGGATATTTCCTTTGTCACTGTAATGTTCATTGCGCTATGAAGTCATCTAATTGCAGATTTCCAGAAAACTGTGCTAACAAACTGATCACTGAAGAGAAACGTGTAACTCTGTGAGTTGCATTCACCACATGGCAATGCAGTTTCTCAGAAAGCTTCTCTTTAGTTATTATGTGAGGATTAATTCCTTTATCACCATGGCCCCAATATGCCTCCCAAATATCACTTTGCAGTTTCCACGAACAGAGTGTTAGCAAACTGCTTCTTGAGGCAGAGGTTGTAACTCTGTGAGATGAACTCACAGATCAGAAAGAAGTTTCTCAGAAAGCTTCTTTCACGTTTTGAACGGATGAAATTTCCTTTATCAGCGTAGGCCTCAATGTGATCCAAAGAAGCCCTTCTCAGTCCCCAAAGACAGTGTTAATGGACTGCTCCACGAAACATAGGTGTAACTCTGTGAGATGAATTCACACATCACCAAGAAGTTTCTCAGAAAGCTTCTTTCTAGTTTTCATCTGTGGATATTCCTTTGTCACTGTAATGTTCATTGCGCTATGAAGTATCTAATTGCAGATTTCCAGAAAAACTGTGCTAACAAACTGATCACTGAGAGAAACGTGTAACTGTGAGTTGCATTCACACATGGCAATGCAGTTTCTCAGAAAGCTTCCTTTTTTTTTTTTTTTTTTTTTTTTTTTTTTTTTTTTTTTTTTTTTTTTTTTTTATTATTTTTAATTTTTTAGTATACTTTAAAGTTCTAAGGGTAGCATGTTCAATAACGTGCAGGTTTGTTCATAGTATACTTATGCCATGTTGGTGTGCTGCACCACTCAACTCGTCAGCACCAATCAATTTCATCATTTATATCATGTAGAACTCCCCAATGGCAATCCCGCCTCCTCACCCCTACCCCCATCCCCATGATAGACCCCAGTGGTGAAGTGTCCCCTTCCGATCAAGTGATCTCAATGGTTCAGTTCCCCACCTATGAGTGAGAAACTGCGGTGTTTTGGTTTTCTCTTGCTTGTGATAGTTTGCTAAGATGGATGGTTTCCAGCTGCAGTCCATGCCCTACAAAGGGACGCAAAACTCATCCTTTTATGGCTGCATATAGTATTCCAGGGTGTATATGTTGCCACATTTTCTGTCTTATCATCTGTCCAGAGGACATTTGGTTGATTCCAGTCTTTGCTATTGTGAAATAGTGCCGCAATAAACATAAGTGGTACATGCTGTCTTTGTAGTAACTAATTTATATCCTTTGGGTATATACCCAAGTAGTGATGGCTGGGTCATATGGTACTCTAGTTCTAGATCCTTGAGGGAATTGCCATGACTGTTTTTCCATAATGTTGAACTCGTTGACAATCCAACAACAGTGTAAAAGTGTTCCGATTTCTCCACATCCGCTCCAATCCAACACCTGTTGTTTTCCTGGACTTCTTATGAAGTGCCATTCTAGACTGGTGTGAGATGGTATCTCAATTGTGGTGTTTGATTTTGCATTGCGCTGATGGCCAGTGATATGAGGCATTGTTTCATGTGTCCCTGGTTGGCTGTATGAATATGCTTCCTTTTGAGAAATGTCTTTTTCCATATCCTTTTCCCCACTTTTTGATGGGGGTTGTTTGTTTTTTTTCTCGTATATTTGTTTGATTTACTTTGTAGATGCTGGAAATTAGCCCTTTGTCAGATGAGTAGGTTGCAAAAAGTTTTCTCCCATTCTGTAGGTTGCCTGTTCCGTCTGATGGAGTTTCTTTTTGCTGTGCAAAAGCTCTCTTTAGTTTAATTAGATTCCATTTGTCAATTAGGGCTTTTGCTGCCGTGTGCTTTTGGTGTTTTGACATAATCCTGTGCCCATGCCTATGTCTGAATGGTACTACCTGATTTTCTTCTAGGTTTTTATGGTATTAGGTCTAACATTTAAGTCTCTAATCCATCTTGAATGAATCTTCGTATAAGGGGTAAGGGAGGATCCAGTTTTTCAGCTTTCTACTTATGGCTAGCCAATTTTTCCCAGCACCATTTATTAATAGGGAATCCTTTCCCCCATGTCCTTGTTTCTCTCAGTTTGTCAAGATCAGAATGCTGTAGAATGTGGCGTATTATTCTGGAGGACTCTGTGTCTGTTCCATTGGTCTAGATCTTGTTTGGTACCAGTACCATGCTGTTTTGGTTACTGTAGCCTGTAGTATAGTTTGAAGTACAGGTAGCGTGACGCCTCCAGCTTTGTCCTTTTGACTTAGGATTGTCTTGCAAGGCGGGCTCTTTTTTTGGTTCCAGTATGAGACCGTTAAAGCAGTTTTTTCCAATCTGTGGAGAAAGTCCTTGGTAGCTTGATGGGGATGGCATTTGAATCTAGAAATAGCCTTGGGGTATGGCCAATTTCACGAGATTGAGTCTTCCTATCCATGAAGCAGGTATGTTCTTCCATTGTTGTGTCCTCTTTGATTGCACTGACAGTGGTTTGGTAGTCTCCGTGAAGAGGTCCTTTACAATCCCTTGAGCTGGATTCCTAGGTATGTTATTCGCTTTGTAAGCAATTGTGAATGGAAGTTTCATATCCTGAATTTGGCTCTCTGCTTGTCTGTTTTTGGGCTGGTGTAATAAGATGCTTGTGATTTTTGCACTTAATTTTGTATCCTGAGACTTTGCTGAAGTTGCTTATCACTTAAGAGATTGGGGCTGAGACCGATGGGGTTTTTCCTAAAGATACATCATGTCATCTGCAAACAGGGACAATTTTTGACTCTCTTTTCCTAACTGGATACCCTTGATATTCTGTCCTCTTGCCTGATTGCCCTAGCCCAGAATTCCACACTATGTGTGAATAGATTGGTGAGAGAGGCATCCCTGTCTTGGGCCTTTTTTCAAAGGGAATTTTTTTTTCCAGTTTTTTGTTTTGCCCATTCAGTATGATATGAGCTGTGGGTTTGTCATAAAGAGCTCTGATTCTTTTGAGGTAACGTTCACATCAATACCGAATCTTACTCTGATTGAGCGGGTTTTTAGCATGAAGGGCTGTTAAGCCATTTGGTCAAAGCCTAATTCTG
Organism: Rhinopithecus roxellana; assembly: GCF_007565055.1. NCBI lineage: Eukaryota > Metazoa > Chordata > Mammalia > Primates > Cercopithecidae > Rhinopithecus > Rhinopithecus roxellana. Next base: position 130,509,927 of record NC_044553.1, on the reverse strand, counting down.
CCATCTAAGTGAGACAATCATGTGGTTTTCTTGTCTTTGGTTCTGTTTTATATGCTGGAGACGTTTATGATTTGCGAAGTGTTGAACCAGCCGTGCAATCCCAGGATGAAGCCCACTTGAATCAGGCGGTGGATAAGCGTTTTGATGTGCTGCTGAATGGCGGTTTGGCCATTATGTTTATTGAGGATTTTTGCATCAATGTTCTACAGGATAAGTGGGTCTAAATTCCTTCTTTTTTGTTGTTCGCTGCCAAGGCTGTTGGTATCATGATGATTTTTGGCCCTCATAAGAAGAGTTATGAGGATTCCCTCTTTTTTCTTATTGATTTGAATGTTTTCAGAAGAATGTTACCACGCCTCCTTGTACCTCTGGTAGGAATTTCAAGCGTGAAATCCTCTTGTCCTGGACTTTTGTTTGGTGTGGTAGCTATTAATTGTTGCCTCAATTTCATATGCCTGCTATGGTCTATTCAGGGGATTCAACTTCTGCCTGGTTTAGCCTGGGAGAGTGTAATGGTCCAGGAATTAGCCATTTCCTTTTCTTCTGAGATTTATCTAGTTGGATTTGCGTAGGAGGTGTTTATAGTATTCCGCTTGATGGTAGTTTGTATGGCTGTGGGTCAGTGGGTATATACCCCGTTTAAGCATTTTTTTATTGCATCTATTTGATTCTCTCTCTTGGATTGTCTTTATTAGCCTTGTAGCGGTCTGTCAATTTGGTTGATCTTTTCAAAAAACCACGCCTGATTGCATTGAGTTTTTGGAGGTTTTTTTGTGTCTCTATCTTCCTTCAGTTCTGCGCCCTGATCTTAGTTATTTCTTGGCCCTTCCTGCGAGCGTTTTGAAGGTGATTGCTTCTTGCCTCTCTAGTTTCTTGTAATTGTGAATGTTAGAGTGTCAGTTTAGAGCTTCCGAACTTGGATTGTGTCCGTCGCATCTTTCCTGCTTGCTCTTGTGGGCATTGTGTAGTGGCTATAAATTTCCCTCTACACACTGCTTTAAATGTGTTCCCAGAGAGTTCTGGTAGGTTGTAGTCTTTGTTGGGGTTTTTTTATCTCATTGTATCAAAGAACATCTTTAATTTCCGCTTTCATTTCGTTATGTACCCAATATCCAGGCAGGAGCAGGTTGTGTGTCAGTTATTCCATTGTTTGAGCGTTTGGATTGAGTTCTTGAGTCCGGAGTTTAGAGTTTGATTGCACTGTGGTCTGAGAGACAGTTTGTGTATAATTTTCTTTTTTCTTTTTACATTTGCTGAGGAGTTCTTTACTCCAATTATGTGGTCAATTTGGAATAGAGTGCGATGTGGTGCGGAGAAAAAGGATAGTCTTGTTGATTTGGGGTGGAGAGTTCTATGGATGTCTAGGAGGTCGCTTGGTGCCAGAGATGAGTTCAATTCCGAAATATCCTTGTTAACTTTCTGTCAGCGTTAATCGGTCCTAATGTGACAGCGAGTGATGGAGAGTCCCCCATTAGTTATATGTATGGGAGTCTAAGTCTTTTGTAAGGTCCTAAGGACTTGCTTGATAACTGGGTGCTCTGGTATTGGGTGCATATAGATTTGATAGGAGAAGTGAGCTCTTCCTGTTGAGTTGATCGCCTTTACCAGTAGGAGGAATGGCCTTCTTTGTCTCTTTGATCTATATGTTGAAAGTCTGTTTTATCAGAGACTAAGATTGCAACCCCTGCTTTTTTTGTTTCGCCATTTGCGTGTAAGGATCTTCCTCCATACACTTATGTTGAGATCCTATGTAAGGTCTCAATGGCATGTGAGATGGGTCTCCGGAATACAGCAGACGTGAATGGGTTTGACTCTTTATTCCGTTTGCATCCCTGTGTCCTTTGTAAATATATTGGAGGCATTTATCCATTAACATTTAAGGTGTTTAAGTTAGGTTATGTGTGAACTTGATCCGTGCCCATTATGATATGAACTGGTTATTTTGCTCGTTTAGTTGATGCAGGTGTCTCTCTAGATCAGGATGGTCTTTACATTTGCCAACGTTTTGCGATGGCTGGTAACCGGTTGTTCCTTTCCAGTTAGTGGCGTCCTTCGGGTCTCTTTTAAGGCAGGCCTGGTGGTGACAAAGCTCTAACATTTGCTTATCTGTAAGGATTTATATTTCTCCTCGACGTTATGAAACTTAGGTGGGCTGGATATGAAATTCTGGGTTAAAAGTCTTTTCTTTAATAACGTTGATATTGGCCCCCACTCTCTTCTGGCTTGTAAAGATTTCTTCTGCCGAGAGATCTGCGGTTTAGTCTGATGGGCTTCCCTTTTGGTGGACCCGACCTTCTCTCTGGATGCCTAGATTTTGTCCTTCATTCAACTTTGGTGAATCGGGCAATGATGTTCTGGATTTGCTCTTCTGGAGGAGTATCTTGTGGCGTTCTCTGTAATTTTCCTGAATTGAATTTGGCCCTGCCCTACTAGGTTGGGGAAGTTTCTCCTGGATGATATCCTGAAAGTGTTTTCCAACTGGTTCCCCCTTTTCCCCTCACTTCAGGCACCCCAATCAGACGTAGATTTGTCTTTATTACGTAATCCCATACTTCTTGCAGGATTTGCTCATTGTCGTTTTTCTTCTTTTTTTCTTGGTTTCTCTTCTCGCTTAATTTCATTCATTTGATCTTCATCGCTGAGACTCTTTTTCTTCCAGTTGATCGAGTCGGTTAATGAAGCTTGT